>NW_027453981.1:97500-114041 GCF_040206685.1 Ascaphus truei
TATTTTTCTATTTTTGTTTGGCCCAGGGTTATAGGGGAATACGAAAATTTAGGTATGTGACTCATTTGGGTACTAACCAATCAGAGAAGAGTTAGGGTTGAAAGTTAGGGTTGAAAGTTAGGGTTGAAAGTTAGGGTTGAAAGTTAGGGTTGACACTTAGGACTATTTTTCTATTTTTGTTTGGCCCAGGGTTATAGGGGAATACGAAAATTTAGGGTTAGGGTTAGGGTTAGGGTTAGGGTTATAGGGGAATAGGGTTAGGGTTAGGGTTAGGGTTAGGGTTAGGGTTAGGGTTAGGGTTAGGGTTAGGGTTAGGGTTAGGGTTAGGGTTAGGGTTAGGGTTAGGGTTAGGGTTAGGGTTAGGGTTATAGGGGAATACGAAAATTTAGGTATGTGACTCATTTGGGTACTAACCAATCAGAGAAGAGTTAGGGTTGAAAGTTAGGGTTGAAAGTTAGGGTTGAAAGTTAGGGTTGAAAGTTAGGGTTGAAAGTTAGGATTATTTTTCTATTTTTGTTTGGCCCAGGGTTATAGGGGAATACGAAAATTTAGGTATGTGACTCATTTGGGTACTAACCAATCAGAGAAGAGTTAGGGTTGAAAGTTAGGGTTGAAAGTTAGGGTTGAAAGTTAGGGTTGACACTTAGGATTATTTTTCTATTTTTGTTTGGCCCAGGGTTATAGGGGAATACGAAAATTTAGGTATGTGACTCATTTGGGTACTAACCAATCAGAGAAGAGTTAGGGTTGAAAGTTAGGGTTGAAAGTTAGGGTTGAAAGTTAGGGTTGAAAGTTAGGGTTGAAAGTTAGGGTTGACACTTAGGATTATTTTTCTATTTTTGTTTGGCCCAGGGTTATAGGGGAATACGAAAATTTAGGTATGTGACTCATTTGGGTACTAACCAATCAGAGAAGAGTTAGGGTTGAAAGTTAGGGTTGAAAGTTAGGGTTGAAAGTTAGGGTTGAAAGTTAGGGTTGACACTTAGGATTATTTTTCGATTTTTGTTTGGCCCAGGGTTATAGGGGAATACGAAAATTTAGGTATGTGACTCATTTGGGTACTAACCAATCAGAGAAGAGTTAGGGTTGAAAGTTAGGGTTGAAAGTTAGGGTTGAAAGTTAGGGTTGAAAGTTAGGGTTGACACTTAGGATTATTTTTCTATTTTTGTTTGGCCCAGGGTTATAGGGGAATACGAAAATTTAGGTATGTGACTCATTTGGGTACTAACCAATCAGAGAAGAGTTAGGGTTGAAAGTTAGGGTTGAAAGTTAGGGTTGAAAGTTAGGGTTGAAAGTTAGGGTTGACACTTAGGATTATTTTTCTATTTTTGTTTGGCCCAGGGTTATAGGGGAATACGAAAATTTAGGTATGTGACTCATTTGGGTACTAACCAATCAGAGAAGAGTTAGGGTTGAAAGTTAGGGTTGAAAGTTAGGGTTGAAAGTTAGGGTTGAAAGTTAGGGTTGAAAGTTAGGATTATTTTTCTATTTTTGTTTGGCCCAGGGTTATAGGGGAATACGAAAATTTAGGTATGTGACTCATTTGGGTACTAACCAATCAGAGAAGAGTTAGGGTTGAAAGTTAGGGTTGAAAGTTAGGGTTGAAAGTTAGGGTTGAAAGTTAGGGTTGAAAGTTAGGATTATTTTTCTATTTTTGTTTGGCCCAGGGTTATAGGGGAATACGAAAATTTAGGTATGTGACTCATTTGGGTACTAACCAATCAGAGAAGAGTTAGGGTTGAAAGTTAGGGTTGAAAGTTAGGGTTGAAAGTTAGGGTTGAAAGTTAGGGTTGAAAGTTAGGATTATTTTTCTATTTTTGTTTGGCCCAGGGTTATAGGGGAATACGAAAATTTAGGTATGTGACTCATTTGGGTACTAACCAATCAGAGAAGAGTTAGGGTTGAAAGTTAGGGTTGAAAGTTAGGGTTGAAAGTTAGGATTATTTTTCTATTTTTGTTTGGCCCAGGGTTATAGGGGAATACGAAAATTTAGGTATGTGACTCATTTGGGTACTAACCAATCAGAGAAGAGTTAGGGTTGAAAGTTAGGGTTGAAAGTTAGGGTTGAAAGTTAGGGTTGAAAGTTAGGGTTGAAAGTTAGGATTATTTTTCTATTTTTGTTTGGCCCAGGGTTATAGGGGAATACGAAAATTTAGGTATGTGACTCATTTGGGTACTAACCAATCAGAGAAGAGTTAGGGTTGAAAGTTAGGGTTGAAAGTTAGGGTTGAAAGTTAGGGTTGAAAGTTAGGGTTGAAAGTTAGGATTATTTTTCTATTTTTGTTTGGCCCAGGGTTATAGGGGAATACGAAAATTTAGGGTTAGGGTTAGGGTTAGGGTTAGGGTTAGGGTTAGGGTTAGGGTTAGGGTTAGGGTTAGGGTTAGGGTTAGGGTTATAGGGGAATACGAAAATTTAGGTATGTGACTCATTTGGGTACTAACCAATCAGAGAAGAGTTAGGGTTGAAAGTTAGGGTTGAAAGTTAGGGTTGAAAGTTAGGGTTGAAAGTTAGGGTTGAAAGTTAGGATTATTTTTCTATTTTTGTTTGGCCCAGGGTTATAGGGGAATACGAAAATTTAGGTATGTGACTCATTTGGGTACTAACCAATCAGAGAAGAGTTAGGGTTGAAAGTTAGGGTTGAAAGTTAGGGTTGAAAGTTAGGGTTGAAAGTTAGGGTTGAAAGTTAGGATTATTTTTCTATTTTTGTTTGGCCCAGGGTTATAGGGGAATACGAAAATTTAGGGTTAGGGTTAGGGTTAGGGTTAGGGTTAGGGTTAGGGTTAGGGTGTTAGGGTTAGGGTTAGGGTTAGGGTTAGGGTTAGGGTTAGGGTTAGGGTTAGGGTTAGGGTTAGGGTTAGGGTTAGGGTTAGGGTTAGGGTTATAGGGGAATACGAAAATTTAGGTATGTGACTCATTTGGGTACTAACCAATCAGAGAAGAGTTAGGGTTGAAAGTTAGGGTTGAAAGTTAGGGTTGAAAGTTAGGGTTGACACTTAGGATTATTTTTCTATTTTTGTTTGGCCCAGGGTTATAGGGGAATACGAAAATTTAGGTATGTGACTCATTTGGGTACTAACCAATCAGAGAAGAGTTAGGGTTGAAAGTTAGGGTTGAAAGTTAGGGTTGAAAGTTAGGGTTGAAAGTTAGGGTTGACACTTAGGATTATTTTTCTATTTTTGTTTGGCCCAGGGTTATAGGGGAATACGAAAATTTAGGTATGTGACTCATTTGGGTACTAACCAATCAGAGAAGAGTTAGGGTTGAAAGTTAGGGTTGAAAGTTAGGGTTGAAAGTTAGGGTTGAAAGTTAGGATTATTTTTCTATTTTTGTTTGGCCCAGGGTTATAGGGGAATACGAAAATTTAGGTATGTGACTCATTTGGGTACTAACCAATCAGAGAAGAGTTAGGGTTAGCGTTGAAAGTTAGGGTTAGGGTTGACCCTTACGATTATTTTTGTATTTGTGTTTGGTTAAAAAAGAATAGAACATTTTTAGTTATGTGACTCATTTAGGTACTTGGCCAATGAGAGTTAAGTTCTGAACAATTTAGGGAGGGTGTGGTTTGGGGTTGAAAGTGTGGTAAGAAAAAGTGTAAGTGGGTAAGCACGTGAGGGAGGTTGTGGGTAGGTGGGTGAGGGAGGTTTAGGGATGTATGGTGGGTGTGGGTAAGGAGGTTGAAGGTTTTTGAGGGAAGGTGGATGATGAAGAGAGTGGGTAGGTGGTGTTGAAGGTGGATTAGGGAGGGTGAGTAAATGTGTCTGGGAGGGTGAGGATGAAGGTGGGTGAAAAAAGTGTGGGTCAGTTCAGGTATGGGTGAGTGGGCAAGGGTGAGGCTGGGTATTGGTGTGCAGGTAAGGGTGGTGAAGGTTAGGGTTAGGGTTAGGGTTAGGGTTAGGGTTAGGGTTAGGGTTAGGGTTAGGGTTAGGGTTAGGGTTATAGGGGAATACGAAAATTTAGGTATGTGACTCATTTGGGTACTAACCAATCAGAGAAGAGTTAGGGTTGAAAGTTAGGGTTGAAAGTTAGGGTTGACAGTTAGGGTTGACAGTTATGGTTGACAGTTAGGGTTGACAGTTAGGGTTGACAGTTAGGGTTGACAGTTAGGGTTGACAGTTAGGGTTGACAGTTAGGGTTGACAGTTAGGGTTGACAGTTAGGGTTGACAGTTAGGGTTGACAGTTAGGGTTGACAGTTAGGATTATTTTTCTATTTTTGTTTGGCCCAGGGTTATAGGGGAATACGAAAATTTAGGTATGTGACTCATTTGGGTACTAACCAATCAGAGAAGAGTTAGGGTTAGCGCTGAAAGTTAGGGTTAGGGTTGACCCTTACGATTATTTTTGTATTTGTGTTTGGTGTTAGGGTTAGGGTTAGGGTTAGGGTTAGGGTTAGGGTTAGGGTTAGGGTTAGGGTTAGGGTTAGGGTTAGGGTTAGGGTTAGGGTTAGGGTTAGGGTTAGGGTTATAGGGGAATACGAAAATTTAGGTATGTGACTCATTTGGGTACTAACCAATCAGAGAAGAGTTAGGGTTGAAAGTTAGGGTTAGGGTTAGGGTTAGGGTTAGGGTTAGGGTTAGGGTTAGGGTTAGGGTTAGGGTTAGGGTTAGGGTTAGGGTTAGGGTTAGGGTTAGGGTTAGGGTTAGGGTTAGGGTTAGGGTTAGGGTTAGGGTTAGGGTTATAGGGGAATACGAAAATTTAGGTATGTGACTCATTTGGGTACTAACCAATCAGAGAAGAGTTAGGGTTGAAAGTTAGGGTTGAAAGTTAGGGTTGAAAGTTAGGGTTGAAAGTTAGGGTTGAAAGTTAGGGTTGAAAGTTAGGGTTGACACTTAGGATTATTTTTCTATTTTTGTTTGGCCCAGGGTTATAGGGGAATACGAAAATTTAGGTATGTGACTCATTTGGGTACTAACCAATCAGAGAAGAGTTAGGGTTAGCGTTGAAAGTTAGGGTTAGGGTTGACCCTTACGATTATTTTTGTATTTGTGTTTGGTGAAAAAAGAATAGAACATTTTTAGTTATGTGACTCATTTAGGTACTTGGCCAATGAGAGTTAAGTTCTGAACAATTTAGGGAGGGTGTGGTTTGGGGTTGAAAGTGTGGTAAGAAAAAGTGTAAGTGGGTAAGAACGTGAGGGAGGTTGTGGGTAGGTGGGTGAGAGAGGTTTAGGGATGTATGGTGGGTGTGGGTAAGGAGGTTGAAGGTTTTTGAGGGAAGGTGGATGATGAAGAGAGTGGGTAGGTGGTGTTGAAGGTGGATTAGGGAGGGTGAGTAAATGTGTCTGGGAGGGTGAGGATGAAGGTGGGTGAAAAAAGTGTGGGTCAGTTCAGGTATGGGTGAGTGGGCAAGGGTGAGGCTGGGTATTGGTGTGCAGGTAAGGGTGGTGAAGGTGAATTTTAATATGGATGATGAGGGTAGAAGGTGGGTGAGGGAGGTTGGGTGAAGGAGGGTGTGGGAAGGTGATGTTGAAGGTGGGTGAGGGATGGTTAATATGGGTATAGGAGGCTTTGTAGGTAAGGTTGAGGCCAGTAAGGTAGAGTGAACATGGGTGAGGGAGGGTGAAGATTAAGGTGGAAGAGGGAGGGTGTGTTTAAGTGGGGTTAAAGGTTGGTGAATGTAGGTGAGGTAGGGGGATGAGTGAAGGTGTGGGTGAGTGAAGGTGTTGGTGAGGGGGCAATGGTGGGTGGGTGAAGGTGGATGAGTGTGAGGGTGAAGGTGGATGAGGTGGTGGGTGATAGTGAACATGGGTCAAGAGCGGGTGAGGGAGGGCATGGAATCAGTCTGTGAGCCTGCCCTTTCTATTTTGTTGTATATATTCTATTCCCTATCCAATTGACATGTTGCATTTATATGCAGTTAGTCATTCAAAAATTTGAAAACTCTTGCATTCGTTGCATGTTAGCGAGAGGCACCCTTAGAGGTAAAGAGCTAGCTTTTACCTCACTACTAAGTACTTGGACATTGAGGACTAGATCCGTTTTGTACAGAGCGGAGCTTCTCCTCTGCCGTATGCTAGGAGTGAAGAAGCACTACTGTCTATCGTCCGTAAAGGGGTATGCTTTCTTCCCCCAATTTACAGTCGAGCTAGCGCTGCAGATGGGACAGTAGCGAAGAGTTCACTGCCTGACTCTAAAAGGGCACACTCGTGTAAAGGGAGAGAAATCAACTCAAAGCTTTATATCCTGAGAGATAAAAGCAATGCATTGTGTAGGTGTACTCACTTACCTCAACTACTTACCTCCTTGTTAGTATGTCCTTTGTGAACATCATCTTGATGACGAACTTACCTATTTTCATACTGCAAATAAATTTTACCCAAGATAAGTGAAAAAATATAATGCAATCCCCTTTAGAGCAATGCAGTTGAGGACCCTCTTTCACTGATGGACTAAATAAACAATGCTTAGACTGAGTGAGAGAGGGGTTTGTGAGAGAGAGGGGAGAGTGGTAGTCCTTGAAAGAGAGAGAGAAAGAAAGGACATTTGTGAGAGTAAAATACAGGTGATTTAGAAGGAGCAGGGATGCTAGTCAGGGAGAGTAATAGAGAGCAGGGAGAGAAAGAGAGGGTGTGAGAAAGAAAAAGAGAGAGAGAGAAGTGGAAGAAAGAAATGTGTGTGAGAGCAAGAGACGGGTTGAAGTGAAAGAGATAGAGTGGGAGTAAGAGAGAAAAAAATTGAGAGAAGGGAGAGGGAGAGAGAAGGGAGAGGGAGAGAGAAGAGAGGGAGAGAGAAGGGAGAGAGAGAAAGCAGGGAGAGACAAGTGTGAGAGGAGGGACAGAGAAGGGAGAGGGAGAGAGAAGGGAGAGGGAGAGAAAAGGAAAAGGGAGAGAAAATGAAAAGGGAGAGAGAAGGAAATGGAGATAGAAGGAAAAGGGAGAGAGAAGGAAGAGGGAGAGAGAATGGAGAGACAAGGGAGAGGGAGAGACAAGGAAAGGGAGAGAGAAGGGATAGTGAGAGAAAAGGGAGAGGGAGAGAGATGGAAGTGACAAGGGAGAGAGGAGGGAGAGAGAAGGGAGAGGGAGAGCGAAGGAAAGGAGAGGGGAAAGGAAAAGGGAGAGAATGGAGAGACAAGGAATAGGGAGAGAGCATGGAAAGTGAGAGAGAAGGAAGAAGGAGAGAGAAGGAAGAGGGAGAGAGATGGGATAGGGAGAGAGAAGGGAGAGAGAAGGCAGAGGGATAGAGAAGGGAGTGAGAAAAGGGAGAGAGAAGGGAGAGAGAAAGAAAAGGGAGAGAGAAGGGAGAGGGAGAGACAAGGAAAGGGAGAGATAAGGGATAGGGAGAGAGAAGGGATAGGGAGAGAGAGAAGGGATAGGGAGAGGAAGAAGGGATACGGAGAGAGAGAAGGTAGATGTAGAGAGAAGGGAGATGGAGAGAGAAGGGAGAGGGAGAGAGAAGGGTGAGGGAGAGAAAAGGAAAAGGGAAAGAAAAGGAAAAGGGAGAGAAAAGGAAAAGGGAGAGAAAAGGAAAAGGGAGAGAAAAGGAAAAGGGAGAGAAAAGGAAAAGAAAAGGGAGAGAAAAGGGAGAGAAAAGGGAGAGAAAAGGGAGAGAAAAGGGAGAGAAAAGGGAGAGAGAAGGCAAAATGAGAGAGAAGGTAAAGGGAGAGAGAAGGAAAAGGGAGAGAGAAGGAAAGGGAGATAGAAGGAAAAGGGAGAGAGAAGGAAGAGGGAGAGAGAAGGAAGAGGGAGAGAGAATGGAGAGACAAGGGAGAGGGAGAGACAAGGAAAGGGAGAGAGAAGGGATAGGGAGAGAGAAGGGATAGGGAGAGAGAAGGGAGAGGGAGAGAGAAGGGAGAGGGAGAGAGTGATGAGGGAGTGACAAGGAAAAGGGAGAGAGAAGGGAGAGGGAGAGAGAAGGGAGAGGGAGAGAGGAGAGAGAGAAGGGAGAGAGAGAAGGGAGAGGGATAGACAGAGAGAAGGAAGAGGGTGCGAGAGAAGGGAAAGGGAGAGAGAGAGAAGGGAGAGGGGGAGAGAGAGGTAGAGGGAATGATCAGGGAGTTATAAGGGAGAGGGATAGAGAAGGGAGGGGGAGAGAGAGAGAGAAGGGAGTGGAGAGAGAGAGAAGGGAGAGGGAGAGCAAAGGAAAGGGGAGGGGAAAGGAAAAGGGAGAGAATGGAGAGACAAGGAAAAGGGAGAGAGATTGGAAAGGGAGAGAGAAGGAAGAGGGAGAGAGAAGGAAGAGGGAGAGAGAATGGATAGGGAGAGAGAAGGGAGAGAGAAGGCAGAGGGATAGAGAAGGGAGTGAGAAAATGGAGAGAGAAAGAAAAGGGAGAGAGAAGGAAAAGGGAGAGAGAAGGAAAAGGGAGAGAGAAGGAAAGGGAGATAGAAGGAAAAGGGAGAGAGAATGAGAAGGGAGAGAGAATGGAGAGACAAGGAAGAGGGAGAGACAAGGAAAGGGAGAGAGAAGGGATAGGGAGAGCGAAGGAAGAGGGAGAGAGAAAAGGGAGAGAGAGAGAGAAGGGAGAGAAAGAGAGTGATGAGGGAGTGACAAGGAAAAGGGAGAGAGAAGGGAGAGGGAGAGAGAAGGAGAGGGAGAGAGGAGAGAGAAAGGGAGAGAGAGAGAAGGAGAGGGAGAGAGAGAGGTAGAGGGAATGACGAGGGAGTTATAAGGGAGAGGGAGAGAGAAGGGAGGGGGAGAGAGAGAGAAGGGAGTGGAGAGAGAGAGAAGGGAGTGGAGAGAGAGAGAAGGGAGAGGGAGAGCGAAGGAAAGGGGAGGCAAGGAAAAGGGAGAGAATGGAGAGATAAGGAAAAGGGAGAGAGCATGGAAAGGGAGAGAGCATGGAAAGGGAGTGAGAAGTAAGAGGGAGAGAGAAGGAAGAGTGAGAGAGAAGGGATAGGGAGAGAGAATGGAGAGACAAGGGAGAGGGAGAGACAAGGAAAGGGAGAGAGAAGGGATAGGGAGAGAGAAGGGAGAGGGAGAGAGAAGGGGGTGACAAGGGAGAGAGGAGGGAGAGAGAAGGGAGAGGGAGAGAGAAGGAAAAGGGAGGGAAAGGAAAAGGGAGAGAGAAGGAAGATGGAGAGAGAAGGAAGAGGAGAGAGAGAAGGAAGAGGGAGAGAGAGAAGGAAGAGGGAGAGAGAGAAGGAAGAGGGAGAGAGAGAAGGGATACGGAGAGAGAGAAGGTAGATGTAGAGAGAAGGGAGATGGAGAAGAAGGAAGATGGAGAAGGAGAGAGAGAGAGAGAGAGAGAGAGAGAGAGAGATGAGGGAGTGACAAGGAAAATGGAGAGAGAAGGGAGAGTGAGAGAGAAGGGAGAGGGAGAGAGGAGAGAGAAGGGAGAGAGAGAAGAGAGAGGAGAGACAGAGAGAAGGAAGAGGGTGAGAGAGAAAGGAATGGTTGAGAGAGAGAAGGGAGAGGGAGAGGGAATGACGAGGGAGTTATAAGGGAGAGGGAGAGAGAAGGGAGGGGGAGAGAGAGAAGGGAGTGGAGAGAGAGAGAAGGGAGAGGGAGAGCGAAGGAAAGGGTAGGGGAAAGGAAAAGGGAGAGAATGGAGAGATAAGGAAAAGGGAGATAGCATGGAAAGGGAGAGAGACGGAAGAGGGAGAGAGAAGGAAGAGGGAGAGAGAAGGGATAGGGAGAGAGAAGGGAGAGAAAGGCAGAGGGATAGAGAAGGGAGTGAGAAAAGGGAGAGAGAAAGAAAAGGGAGAGAGAAGGGAAAAGGAGAGAGAAGGAAAAGGGAGAGAGAAGGAAAAGGGAGAGAGAAGGAAAGGGAGAGGGAAGGAAAAGGAGAGAGAATGGAGAGACAAGGGAGAGGGAGAGACAAGGAAAGGGAGAGAGAAGGGATAGGGAGAGAGAAGGGAGAGGGAGAGAGGAGGGGGTGACAAGGGAGAGAGGAGGGAGAGAGAAGGGAGAGGGAGAGAGAAGGAAAAGGGAGCGGAAAGGAAAAGGAGAGAGAATGGAAAGGGAGAGAGAAGGAAGATGGAGAGAGAAGGAAGATGGAGAGAGAAGGAAGATGGAGAGAGAAGGAAGAGGGAGAGGAAGGAAGAGGGAGAGGGAAGGAAGAGGGAGAGAGAATGGAGAGACAAGGGAGAGGTAGAAACAAGGCAGAGGGAGCGACAAGGGATAGGGAGAGAGAAGGAAGAGGGAGAGAGAAAAGGGATAGGGAGAGAGAGAAGGGATACGGAGAGAGAGAAGGGATACGGAGAGAGAGAAGGGATACGGAGAGAGAGAAGGTAGATGTAGAGAGAAGGGAGATGGAGAAAGAAGGAAGATGGAGAAGGGAGAGAGAGAGAAGGGAGAGAGAGAGAGAGAGGGAGAGAGAGAGAGTGATGAGGGAGTGACAAGGAAAAGGGAGAGAGAAGGGAGAGAGAAGGGAGAGGGAGAGAGGAGAGAGAGAAGGGAGAGAGAGAGAAGGGAGAGGGAGAGACAGAGAGAAGGAAGAGGGTGAGAGAGAAGGGAAAGGGAGAGAGAGAGAAGGGAGAGAGAGAAGGGAGAGGGAGAGAGAGAGGTAGAGGGAATGACGAGGGAGTTATAAGGGAGAGGGAGAGAGAAGGGAGGGGGAGAGAGAAGGGAGTGGAGAGAGAGAGAAGGGAGAGGGAGAGCGAAGGAAAGGGGAGGGGAAAGGAAAAGGGAGAGAATGGAGAGATAAGGAAAAGGGAGAGAGCATGGAGAGGGAGAGAGAAGGGAGAGGGAGAGAGGAGAGAGAGAAGGGAGAGTGAGAGAAGGGAGAGGGAGAGACAGAGAGAAGGAAGAGGGTGAGTGAGAAGGGAAAGGGAGAGAGAGAGAGAAGGGAGAGGGAGAGAGAGAGGTAGAGGGAATGACGAGGGAGTTATAAGGGAGAGGGAGAGAGAAGGGAGGGGGAGAGAGAGAGAGAAGGGAGTGGAGAGAGAGAGAGAAGGGAGAGGGAGAGCGAAGGAAAGGGGAGGGGAAAGGAAAAGGGAGAGAATGGAAAGATAAGGAAAAGGGAGAGAGCATGGAAAGGGAGAGAGAAGTAAGAGGGAGAGAGAAGGAAGAGGGAGAGAGAAGGTATAGGGAGAGAGAAGGGAGAGGGAGATAGAAGGGGGTGACAAGGGAGAGAGGAGGGAGAGAGAAGGGAGAGGGAGAGAGAAGGAAAAGGGAGGGAAAAGAAAATGGAAAGAGAGAATGGAAAGGGAGAGAGAAGGAAGATGGAGAGAGAAGGAAGATGGAGAGAGAAGGAAGATGGGGAGAGAAGGAAGAGGGAGAGGGAAGGAAGAGGGAGAGAGAATGGAGAGACAAGGGAGAGGTAGAAACAAGGGAGAGGGAGCGACAAGGGATAGGGAGAGAGAAGGAAGAGGGAGAGAGAGAAGGGATAGGGAGAGAGAGAAGGGATAGGGAGAGAGAGAAGGGATAGGGAGAGAGAGAAGGGATAGGGAGAGAGAGAAGGTAGATGTAGAGAGAAGGGAGATGGAGAAAGAAGGAAGATGGAGAAGGGAGAGAGAGAGAAGGGAGAGAGAGAGAGAGTGATGAGGGAGTGAGGGAGAGAGAAGGTAGAGGGAGAGAGGAGAGAGAGAAGGGAGAGAGAGAGGGAGAGGGAGAGGGAAGGAAGAGGGAGAGAGAAGGAAGAGGGAGAGAGAAGGAAGAGGGAGAGAGAAGGAAGAGGGAGAGAGAATGAGAGACAAGGGAGAGGTAGAAACAAGGGAGAGGGAGCGACAAGGGATAGGGAGAGAGAAGGAAGAGGGAGAGAGAGAAGGAAGAGGGAGAGAGAGAAGGAAGAGGGGAGGAGAGAGAAGGAAGAGGGAGAGAGAGAAGGATACGGAGAGAGAGAAGGTAGATGTAGAGAGAAGGGAGATGGAGAAGAAGGAAGATGGAGAAGGGAGAGAGAGAGAGAGAGAGAGAGAGAGAGAGAGAGAGAGAGATGAGGGAGTGACAAGGAAAATGGAGAGAGAAGGGAGAGTGAGAGAGAAGGGAGAGGGAGAGAGGAGAGAGAAGGAGAGAGAGAAGAGAGAGGGAGAGACAGAGAGAGGAAGAGGTGAGAGAAAGGAATGGTTGAGAGAGAGGAGGGAGAGGGAATGACGAGGGAGTTATAAGGGAGAGGGAGAGAGAAGGGAGGGGGAGAGAGAGAAGGGAGTGGAGAGAGAGAGAAGGGAGAGGGAGAGCGAAGGAAAGGGTAGGGGAAAGGAAAAGGGAGAGAATGGAGAGATAAGGAAAAGGGAGATAGCATGGAAAGGGAGAGAGACGGAAGAGGGAGAGAGAAGGAAGAGGGAGAGAGAAGGGATAGGAGAGAGAAGGGAGAGAAAGGCAGAGGGATAGAGAAGGGAGTGAGAAAAGGGAGAGAGAAAGAAAAGGGAGAGAGAAGGGAAAAGGAGAGAGAAGGAAAAGGGAGAGAGAAGGAAAAGGGAGAGAGAAGGAAAGGGAGAGGGAAGGAAAAGGGAGAGAGAATGGAGAGACAAGGGAGAGGGAGAGACAAGGAAAGGGAGAGAGAAGGGATAGGGAGAGAGAAGGGAGAGGGAGAGAGGAGGGGGTGACAAGGGAGAGAGGAGGGAGAGAGAAGGGAGAGGGAGAGAGAAGGAAAAGGGAGCGGAAAGGAAAAGGGAGAGAGAATGGAAAGGGAGAGAGAAGGAAGATGGAGAGAGAAGGAAGATGGAGAGAGAAGGAAGGATGGAGAGAGAAGGAAGAGGGAGAGGGAAGGAAGAGGGAGAGGGAAGGAAGAGGGAGAGAGAATGGAGAGACAAGGGAGAGGTAGAAACAAGGCAGAGGGAGCGACAAGGGATAGGGAGAGAGAAGGAAGAGGGAGAGAGAAAAGGGATAGGGAGAGAGAGAAGGGATACGGAGAGAGAGAAGGGATACGGAGAGAGAGAAGGGATACGGAGAGAGAGAAGGGATACGGAGAGAGAGAAGGTAGATGTAGAGAGAAGGGAGATGAGAAAGAAGGAAGATGGAGAAGGGAGAGAGAGAGAAGGGAGAGAGAGAGAGAGAGGGAGAGAGAGAGAGTGATGAGGGAGTGACAAGGAAAAGGGAGAGAGAAGGGAGAGAGAAGGGAGAGGGAGAGAGGAGAGAGAGAAGGGAGAGAGAGAGAAGGGAGAGGGAGAGACAGAGAGAAGGAAGAGGGTGAGAGAGAAGGGAAAGGGAGAGAGAGAGAAGGGAGAGAGAGAAGGGAGAGGGAGAGAGAGAGGTAGAGGGAATGACGAGGGAGTTATAAGGGAGAGGGAGAGAGAAGGGAGGGGGAGAGAGAGAGAGAAGGGAGTGGAGAGAGAGAGAAGGGAGAGGGAGAGCGAAGGAAAGGGGAGGGGAAAGGAAAAGGGAGAGAATGGAGAGATAAGGAAAAGGGAGAGAGCATGGAGAGGGAGAGAGAAGGGAGAGGAGAGAGGAGAGAGAGAAGGGAGAGTGAGAGAAGGGAGAGGGAGAGACAGAGAGAAGGAAGAGGGTGAGTGAGAAGGGAAAGGAGAGAGAGAGAGAAGGGAGAGGGAGAGAGAGAGGTAGAGGGAATGACGAGGGAGTTATAAGGGAGAGGGAGAGAGAAGGGAGGGGGAGAGAGAGAGAGAAGGGAGTGGAGAGAGAGAGAGAAGGGAGAGGGAGAGCGAAGGAAGGGGAGGGGAAAGGAAAAGGGAGAGAATGGAAAGATAAGGAAAAGGGAGAGAGCATGGAAAGGGAGAGAGAAGTAAGAGGGAGAGAGAAGGAAGAGGGAGAGAGAAGGTATAGGGAGAGAGAAGGGAGAGGAGATAGAAGGGGGTGACAAGGAGAGAGGAGGAGAGAGAAGGGAGAGGGAGAGAGAAGGAAAAGGGAGGGAAAGGAAAATGGAAAGAGAGAATGGAAAGGGAGAGAGAATGAAGATGGAGAGAGAAGGAAGATGGAGAGAGAAGGAAGATGGAGAGAGAAGGAAGATGGGGAGAGAAGGAGAGGGAGAGGGAAGGAAGAGGGAGAGAGAATGGAGAGACAAGGGAGAGGTAGAAACAAGGGAGAGGGAGCGACAAGGGATAGGGAGAGAGAAGGAAGAGGGAGAGAGAGAAGGGATAGGGAGAGAGAGAAGGGATAGGGAGAGAGAGAAGGGATAGGGAGAGAGAGAAGGGATAGGGAGAGAGAGAAGGTAGATGTAGAGAGAAGGGAGATGGAGAAAGAAGGAAGATGGAGAAGGGAGAGAGAGAGAAGGGAGAGAGAGAGAGTGATGAGGGAGTGACAAGGAAAAGGGATTGAGAAGGGAGAGGGAGAGAGAAGGTAGAGGGAGAGAGGAGAGAGAGAAGGGAGAGAGAGAAGGGAGAGGGAGAGGGAAGGAAGAGGGAGAGAGAAGGAAGAGGGAGAGAGAAGGAAGAGGGAGAGAGAAGGAAGAGGGAGAGAGAATGGAGAGACAAGGGAGAGGTAGAAACAGGGAGAGGGAGCGACAAGGGATAGGGAGAGAGAAGGAAGAGGGAGAGAGAGAAGGAAGAGGGAGAGAGAGAAGGAAGAGGGAGAGAGAGAAGGAAGAGGGAGAGAGAGAAGGGATACGGAGAGAGAGAAGGTAGATGTAGAGAGAAGGGAGATGGAGAAGAAGGAAGATGGAGAAGGGAGAGAGAGAGAGAGAGAGAGAGAGAGAGAGAGAGATGAGGGAGTGACAAGGAAAATGGAGAGAGAAGGGAGAGTGAGAGAGAAGGGAGAGGGAGAGAGGAGAGAGAAGGGAGAGAGAGAAGAGAGGGAGAGACAGAGAGAAGGAAGAGGGTGAGAGAGAAAAGGAATGGTTGAGAGAGAGGAGGGAGAGGGAATGACGAGGGAGTTAAAAGGGAGAGGGAGAGAGAAGGGAGGGGGAGAGAGAGAAGGGAGTGGAGAGAGAGAGAAGGGAGAGGGAGAGCGAAGGAAAGGGTAGGGGAAAGGAAAAGGGAGAGAATGGAGAGATAAGGAAAAGGGAGATAGCATGGAAAGGGAGAGAGACGGAAGAGGGAGAGAGAAGGAAGAGGGAGAGAGAAGGGATAGGGAGAGAGAAGGGAGAGAAAGGCAGAGGGATAGAGAAGGGAGTGAGAAAAGGGAGAGAGAAAGAAAAGGGAGAGAGAAGGGAAAAGGAGAGAGAAGGAAAAGGAGAGAGGAAGGTAAAGGGAGAGAGAAGGAATGGGAGAGCGAAAGAAGAGGGAGAGAGAAAGGGAGAGAGAGAGAGAAGGAGAGAGAGAGTGATGAGGGAGTGACAAGGAAAGGGAGAGAGAAGGGAGAGGGATAGAGAAGGTTGAGGGAGAGGGAGAGAGAAGGAAGAGGGTGAGAGAGAAGGGAAAGGGAGAGAGAGAAGGGAGAGGGAATGACGAGGGAGTTATAAGGGAGAGGGAGAGAGAAGGGAGGGGGAGAGAGAGAGAGAAGGGAGTGGAGAGAGAGAGAAGGGAGAGGGAGAGCAAAGGAAAGGGGAGGGGAAAGGAAAAGGGAGAGAATGGAGAGACAAGGAAAAGGGAGAGAGATTGGAAAGGGAGAGAGGAAGGAAGAGGGAGAGAGAAGGAAGAGGGAGAGAGAAGGAAGAGGGAGAGAGAATGGATAGGGAGAGAGAAGGGAGAGAGAAGGCAGAGGGATTGAGAAGGGAGTGAGAAAGGGAGAGAGAAGGGAGAGAGAGAAGAAAAGGAGAGAGAAGGAAAAGGGAGAGAGAAGGAAAAGGGAGAGAGAAGGAAAAGGGAGAGAGAAGGAAAGGGAGATAGAAGGAAAAGGGAGAGAGAAGGAGAAGGATAGAGAATGGAGAGACATGGGAGAGGGAGAGACAAGGAAAGGGAGAGAGAAGGGATAGGGAGAGAGAAGGGAGAGGGAGAGAGAAGAGGGTGACAAGGAGAGAGGAGGGAGAGAGAATGGAGAGGGAGAGAGAAGGAAAAGGGAGAGAGAAGGGAGAGGATAGAGAAGGTAGAGGGAGAGGGAGAGAGAAGGAAGAGGGTGAGAGAGAAGGGAAAGGGAGAGAGAGAAGGGAGAGGAATGACGAGGGAGTTATAAGGGAGAGGGAGAGAGAAGGGAGGGGGAGAGTGAGAGAGAAGGGAGTGGAGAGAGAGAGAAGGGAGAGGGAGAGCAAAGGAAAGGGGAGGGGAAAGGAAAAGGGAGAGAATGGAGAGACAAGGAAAAGGGAGAGAGATTGGAAGGGAGAGCGAAGGAAGAGGGAGAGAGAAGGAAGAGGGAGAGAGAAGGAAGAGGGAGAGAGAATGGATAGGGAGAGAGAAGGGAGAGAGAAGGCAGAGGGATAGAGAAGGGAGTGAGAAAAGGGAGAGAGAAGGGAGAGAGAGAAGAAAAGGGAGAGAGAAGGAAAAGGGAGAGAGAGGAAAAGGGAGAGAGAAGGAAAAGGGAGAGAGAAGGAAAGGGAGATAGAAGGAAAAGGGAGAGAGAAGGAGAAGGGATAGAGAATGGAGAGACAAGGGAGAGGGAGAGACAAGGAAAGGGAGAGAGAAGGGATAGGGAGAGAGAAGGGAGAGGGAGAGAGAAGAGGGTGACAAGGGAGAGAGGAGGGAGAGAGAATGGAGAGGGAGAGAGAAGGAAAAGGGAGAGAGAAGGGAGAGGGATAGAGAAGGTAGAGGGAGAGGAGAGAGAAGGAAGAGGGTGAGAGAGAAGGGAAAGGGAGAGAGAGAAGGGAGAGGGAATGACGAGGGAGTTATAAGGGAGAGGGAGAGAGAAGGGAGGGGGAGAGAGAGAGAGAAGGGAGTGGAGAGAGAGAGAAGGGAGAGGGAGAGCA
>NW_027453982.1:0-15000 GCF_040206685.1 Ascaphus truei
AAAAACAAATGTGTTTACATTAGTACATTTCCCCGTGTGGGAAGTATTGCACTTACATCCATTTAAATAACCCTTGTAGCGATGGACAGGCACATTGCAGTGTGAAGTTCCCTGGCCGCCGACCTCCTCCGCACGTCTCCCTCCGTCTCCCTCCGAGGTCGGCAGCCAGGGAACATCACACTGCAATGTGTCTGTCCATCGCTACAAGGACTATTTGAATCTAAATGGATGTAAGTGCGGTACCCCTTAGTGTGTACCTTCTTACAGGAATTCCCTACACGGTCTGCATGTATTTCTTCCCAAGAGGTGAATATCACATATATGCCGGGAAGGAGGATAACTATTGCAGACTGACAAGGCCTCTATAACCACTATGGGAGTGTGGGTGTACGGAGAGGGGGTCTCGGGGAGTTGGAATGTGGTAGGGGGTCTCTGAGACACGTGGTATGTTAAGACAGGACCCGGGTGATGAGGGGTTAATCAGCTTGTGCGAGGCTTGCAGAATGAATAGGGAGGTATGGGGAGGTTTGGGGAGGTGATAATAGAACGATTAACAAGAAAAAGATGGTTTCCAGGCAGTTTAGGGCTCAATATAAGATTACGGAAAGTTAGGGGGGGTTCGCTATAATAAATATGTGCCAAGCAGAAATATATATATCTGGTCAACAATATTCTCTATATGGGCACTGCACTGATTACACTGTATACAAATTGTGTAATGTATTATCCGGCTGTTAAGTATATATGCTTCTGTATCACTAATAACTCGAGAACAAACCTTTGAGACTTCCTCATTGTGGTCTCCTTGCATATGCCTGGTAATAAAAATCATTACTCATTTATCCTATTTTGGCCTGGACATTCGATTATTGATCCAGGCAACGCCAGTTTTGGCGCAGTCGGCAGGATTCCAAAACGCTTATTTAAAGAAAACTCAATGTAAGTGCAATACTTACCGCACGGGGAGGTATACAATTGTAAACAAATGACACTGTTTTTTTATTTCTTTAGTTTTTTCCCTGAAACTCTGCGCACCTAGGAACCTTTTCTAAAGAACTTTTGCAATTTTCAACTTGTGGGGTTGCACTCAATCCGATAGGCAGCATTATTGAGGGACAGTTTAGTATATGTAATTGATTAGCACTGTTTTGTGTGAATCAAGATCAATACTGATTGTACTGGATGCACTAGACTTGTGCTTTTTTCACATTTCTATATCTATATATATTATCAGGCTTTTTAGCCGATTTTCAATATTTACAGTTACAGTGAGATTTGTATAAAGGAGAATTAAATAGGAGTATACTGTACCCCTTTCATATCAGAAATTCAAGTAGGAACAAAGTTAAGGGAAAAAGACAGAAGCTAAGAGAACTAAAAACTCACGCGTCCCACTATCCACAAATCATTTTTGGCAGTCGTCTTGTAATTAATTTGCAAACATTTCCACTTGTCATATTTATTAAGGCATCAAATCATTACGATTGACCCATCAAACCCATCAATCATTAGCTCGCTCGAGTACTACGCAGGACTGTTCTTTTGAAGGGGCAATTCTTACTAGGACCCAAGAGTACGAATGACGGACATAATAGCAATAAACATTTGATATGGTTGAATTTACTCTGGTCACGCCCCTTGGTCTGATGTCACGGTGTTCCACAGACGTTGGCGCAGCCCGAGCCCTCCTTTCTTCCATTATCTTTATTGGTTCTCTGATACGGACAAAATTAACAAACGTGCCCGCATTCCCAGGGCCCCAGGAAATGCAATTTGTATTTGATTTCTAGACACACAAAAGCATTGTTTAGGGAGATCTTTTATGCTTGTTCAATTGTTTGCAAACGGTTGCTTTAAAGCTGGCTATGGGGGATTGTGCCTTTAAAAGACCATGTGTTGTAAGTACACTGCAGGTTATATATGTATCCTATTACACTGATGAATATGGACTTTTTTTAATCGGGACTTTTGTTAACACTGCCCACTGAACCATTATGTAGCCAGTGTTACAATAAGGCTCGTACTAGCTCGATTGAAAAACAATTCTTACGAGACCATAATATACCAGTGTTCTACATTTGTTACATTTAGTAGGATGGCTGCCACCCCTTTTTTGCCACCGCCGCCCCTCCTCCCCTGGCTAGATCAGGGGTGCACAAACTGGGTTTATCGTGCGAGGCCTCTGTAACTTTACTTACCTTAACTTTCCAGTGACGCATCGCCATGGCAACCTGCTGGGTCACATGACCCCTGCGGCGTCATTTGACGCTGGAGACTAGCGGGGGGAGGGGGGTGGTGTGGGGGGAGGGGGGTGGTGTGGGGGGAGGGCCTGAGCAGGGGGTGAGAGCAGGCAGGGGGGCGCAGGGAGAAGGGTTTGCGCATCCCTGGGCTAGATTTTCCATTGGTTTAGTGAAGGGCTCATATGGAGAACTAATTAAAATGCTAATGTAGCAATTACAAATTCGCAAAGATAAAAACAGAATTATAAAGTCCATTTTTAGAACGTTACGTCCATATTTCTTAACACTTTAAAACTAGAGGAAGACTTCATCACCATGGAGGTTGAAAATGGGAAATAGATTTATTTTTCATGTTCAAAATTATTTCAATCAATAAATCAGCTAAATTGCTTACCAATGGAATGCAGCAATGCCCCCTATGTATTATTTTTTACAGCATTGGGACCAGGGGGTCCCCAGAGCTGAACACTATTTTCAGCTCTGGGCAACCCCGACCCCGAGAAATTTACCAGGTTTAAAGCTGCAGACCAAGCAATATCCTACTTGTGTTTTTTTGTTTTTTTTTAAATACATCAGTTCGGTACTATGAGAAAATACTTGTAGCATTATCTTTTAAAACAACTCTGAATGGCATTTTTTATGTATTATAATGTAACAAGCATTTTTTTGTTTCTATAGTAACCAATTAGGCTAAGGCCCCAGTGCTCACTGCTGCACACTCGTCTGGCGGCGTGTGCACAGATTACAGCCGCACTCTATCAAGCTTTACAACCATTGGGAACTCCAGCCTATCATAGCTTGAGTCTGCCTATTTAAGGGCTCCATGCAGGTGGCAAAACATACCCCCAAAGAAGTCTTTTTAGACGAAACGCGAAGGGTTAAGGTCTACTGCAAGATCATTTCCATTGAGCCCTTCCACTGACTTGTTATCTACTTATCTATAGCTGCATGCCTTCATTGAGGCAATTGGGACGGCAAATATCAATTTCCCAAGAGAAACAGAGACACTTCCAAGTTTTGACGTCATCCTCGCCAAAATATCGCGAGATTTGGTGATTTAGGAGGAGGGGAACCGGAGCGCCAGCAACCACGAGGAACACCAAGACCTGATCCCAAAGCTACCCAGCTCACTGTTGCAGCAAAGATAGGATTGTATCGTGAAACACTTGAAACCAACTAATACATTGTGAGTAGCTTCTGTACTATCGCTGTAATCCTCATACAACTTCACTATATTTGGCATCTCTCCTTTTTTAGGTCTTTCCTCATCCTGGAATTATCTATGGACTTTCATTGTATCCATGTCCTTCTAGGTGGTATTTAACTATTTTACATCAAATTATTTTTGGTTTGCGCCTTTTGGTTCTTTTTTTCTTATACAACGCTTGGTCATTGTGTATAACTTGCACATTGTGGCAGCATCCATTGATACAATTTGATATTGTGTGTACACATTTTGCGCAGACAATATTTACTCTTACTGACACATATGTACTCTCTCGATTGGCCGTGCAAACCACGTGATGCGGCCCGTAGACTGTGAAAACAAAATCTCAAGTCTCTTCATAGGACAGAAGCTTTGCAGCACGTCGCGGCGCCAACGTCGCAATTGGTATGTGCGCTTTCATTGCATTGTTTTGTAGACGCGCGGCGTCATGCCGTCGCGCGCGATTTCTGGTATAATCACAGCCTTGGCCTGAGCTTATAGTGCAGGCTACATTGACGGCGACGCGACTGGTGACATCACCCGTCACTGTCGCAAAAGTTGTAATTGAGTTTTTGCGATGTCGCTGGCTGCAAGGGGCGGTGACGTCATGTAGGGGCTATGTGATTGGCTTATTGCAGTCACGTGGTGCGGCCGTCGTAGTAAATATCAAAATCCATTGATTTCAGCCATTTTGGTCGCTGTGTCGCGCCTGCTATTAGGCACAAGCGACTAATTAGATTTACTTGTTTTGACGCGGCGCGCAGTCACTGTAGCCAGAACTATAAGAGCAGCCTTAGGCTGCGGTCCCAGTACAGCCTGTGCGCACGGCGCGGCGTGCACTGTGCGTGTAAGCACCGCCCCTCAATGGGGAAGGGCCCACTGCGCACCGTCACGCAGAAGGTGCAGCCGCGCCGTGCTGCAGGGTTTTTTCCAACTCAATCAAATTGAGTTTACTCCTAGCGACTGAGGCGTGGCCACGCCCCCACCGACGGTTCACCCAATGAGGGCGAACCAGCAGCGTGACGTAATGGCCACGCCCCCGCAAATTCCCACCGGGCGCGCGTGTCACAGACATTACTGGGACCGCAGCCTTAGGCTGCGTCCATAGAAGGACAAGCAGCGCGGACGCTCCACGCTGAGCCCCGGCATCCTCAATGAGGATGTCTTTAGAGGGGGCTCACGCGAGCGTCCGCAGGCGTGCTGAGGCTTTGGATTTTTCAGCCGACAGCCAAGCTGTTTTTCAGCGCGCTGTCGGCTGAAAACATCCAATCAGCGCAAAGCAGCGTCAACGTCACGGCGCCGTGACGTCGATGCGTCGCGGGCGATTGGCCCAGCGACGTCACTGCCACGCCTCCCCCCGCCTCCCGATCGCGGACGCTGGCTCGCTGCATGTGCATGAAATAGCTCAGCGCTGCGCCACGTTCTATGGACGCAGCCTATGGGGGCACTGCTGCTTGACTCCTTAAGTTTGTTTGTTACTGGATCTACGCTGGAAAGGAGGATATTATCTATCCCAGACTGCACATCTCAGCACTTTACTATTGCTGAGATGCCGCCGTCACTATTTATATTTGCTGTGTTCATTTCAAATTATGCACTTCTATCAACCAGCCTCATATGTCTCTAACTGTATTCATATATCTCCACCTCTCCTTTCTTCCCCACTTCTCAGTTCACATGAACTCCTTTCTTACCTGCGCCCTCTGTCACCGCACAGCTATACACCCTGCACTAAAACACACCCCCACAAATCATACTCACACATTTTGTCTTTCTGTGCTTCTCCTCCTTGCTTCTGGGGATCTCGTTCCAAATCCTGGTCCCTGCCTTATTTCTACATGCTCTCGTCCTCGCCTGCCAAATGCAATTTCTACTCCTTCTGGTGTCAACCCCTCCAACCTCATACCCATCCCGTGCCACCCTCCCTCCTCTCTCCCTTTCTCCTGTGCCCTTTCGAATGCTCGCTCCCTTTCTAACAAGTTCCTCTCTGTGCATGACTTCTTTCTCGCTCACTCTCTGCTCCTATTTGCTATAACTGAGACTTGGCTCACTCAGTCTGACTCTGGATTTTTCAGCCGACAGCCAAGCTGTTTTTCAGCGCGCTGTCGGCTGAAAACATCCAATCAGCGCAAAGCAGCGTCAACGTCACGGCGCCGTGACGTCGATGCGTCGCGGGCGATTGGCCCAGCGACGTCACTGCCACGCCTCCCCCCGCCTCCCGATCGCGGACGCTGGCTCGCTGCATGTGCATGAAATAGCTCAGCGCTGCGCCACGTTCTATGGACGCAGCCTATGGGGGCACTGCTGCTTGACTCCTTAAGTTTGTTTGTTACTGGATCTACGCTGGAAAGGAGGATATTATCTATCCCAGACTGCACATCTCAGCACTTTACTATTGCTGAGATGCCGCCGTCACTATTTATATTTGCTGTGTTCATTTCAAATTATGCACTTCTATCAACCAGCCTCATATGTCTCTAACTGTATTCATATATCTCCACCTCTCCTTTCTTCCCCACTTCTCAGTTCACATGAACTCCTTTCTTACCTGCGCCCTCTGTCACCGCACAGCTATACACCCTGCACTAAAACACACCCCCACAAATCATACTCACACATTTTGTCTTTCTGTGCTTCTCCTCCTTGCTTCTGGGGATCTCGTTCCAAATCCTGGTCCCTGCCTTATTTCTACATGCTCTCGTCCTCGCCTGCCAAATGCAATTTCTACTCCTTCTGGTGTCAACCCCTCCAACCTCATACCCATCCCGTGCCACCCTCCCTCCTCTCTCCCTTTCTCCTGTGCCCTTTCGAATGCTCGCTCCCTTTCTAACAAGTTCCTCTCTGTGCATGACTTCTTTCTCGCTCACTCTCTGCTCCTATTTGCTATAACTGAGACTTGGCTCACTCAGTCTGACTCTGCTCTGCTCTGGAAGCTGCCCTCTTTTATGGTGGCCTTTCTTTCTCCCACACTCCGCGCCCTGATGGCAGGGGTGGAGGAGTGGGGCTCCAGCTCTCCTCTTTCTGCCGTTAACGAACCCTTCCTATTCATCCCTCTTGCTTTTCCCTCCTTTGAAACTCACTGTCCAGATCGTCACTCCTCTCCCTGTCCACGTGGCAGTCATCCATCACCCGCCTACCTCTACTCATCCCCCTTCTGTCTTTCTCTCTCACTTTGAATCCTGGCTCTCCTTATTTCTCTACTCTGACTCCCCTGTTCTTCTCCTTGGGGACTTCAATTGCCACATTGATGACCCCTCTCTCCCTTGGGCTTCCCGCATTCTCTCTCTAACCTCTTCTTTTGGCCTTCAACAGTGGACTGCAGCCAGCACCCACAATGATGGCCACTACCTAGACCTGGTCTTCACTAAACATTTGTCTCTATGATTTCTCCATTTCCTCCTTTCCTCTCTCTGACCATCACCTCATCTAATTTTCTCTCTCTCGCTTCTCCCCTTCTCCATCTCCACCCCCCCCCTCGTTTCAACAGAAATCTGCTTTCTATAAACCTACCAGCTTTTGATTCCACTTTATGCTCCTCCCTCTCCTCTCTCAGTTCTGCTCCAGACCCTGACAACCTGGTCAGGAACGACAACTCTGCCTTATCCTCCTTTCTTGCTCTACATGCCTCGCTTTCTCTCCACCGTTCTCGCCCTTCTAACCCCAGACCCTGGCTAAATTCCCACACGCGCATGCTACGCTCCTCCACTCATTCCTCTGAAAGCCTCTGGAGGAAATCTCACACTCTCGCATACTTCCTTCACTACAAATTTATGCTATCTTGTTTCAACTCTGCCCTCTCTCAGGCTAAACAGACCTACTTTACTTCACTAATCAACACACACAAGACTAACCCACACCGACTCTTCTCTGTCTTTGACTCTACTCAAACCACCCCAGCTGACTCTTCTTCCTCCATTTCACCTCAGGACTTTGCTGACTATTTTAAGGAAAAGGTGGAATCCATACGTCAGAACATCCCCTCTGTTTCCTCCTCCCATCCTACACCGCTTCCTAACTCTCCTCCTGCCTTCCTTGACTCTTTTTTCGCTGTCTCGGGGGAGGAGATGTTGATCTCCTCTTCTCCCTCTACCACTTGCCCTCTTTACCCCATTCCCTCCCATCTCTTAAAACCTCATACGCCTACTATAATCCCTACGCTCACACACATTTTTAGCTCTTCCCTCTACTCTGGTACCTTTCCCTCCTCCTTCAAAACATGCAACAGTTATACCATTGCTCAAAAACAGTAAGCTTGACCCTACCTGTCTTTCTAACTATCGACCTGTCTCCCTCCCCTGCCTTTTGCCTCTTAACTCCTTGAACGTCTTCTATTCTCTCGCTTGCTCCATTTTCTCAACAACTCCTATTCTCTCCTAGACACTACAATCTGGCTTCTGCACGGCTCACTCGACTGAAACAGCCCTCGCAAAAATAACTAATGACCGCCATGCTGCCAAAGACAGAGGTCATTACACTCTTCTCATATTACTCGACCTCTCTGCAGCATTTGATACCGTGGACCATCCTCTTCTCTTTCACATTCTCCATACTCTTGGTATTCATAACAAAGCTCTATCCTGGATTTCCTCTTACCTCTCCCATCATGCTTTCAGTGTCTCTTCTGCTAACGCCTCCTCCTCCTCTATTGATCTCTCTGTGGGGGTACCCCAGGGATCATCTCTTTTCTCTGTACACACTCTCCCTAGGTGACCTAATCACATCTCTTGGGTTTTATTATCACCTCTACGCTGACGACACACAAATTTACTTTTCAACACCCGACCTTACACCTGCTGTACAAAACAAAGTTTCTGAATGTCTCTCTGCTATATCATCCTGGGTGGCCCTCCGCTAACTTAAACTTAACATGGCAAAAACAGAGCTCCTGATACTTCCTCCCAAACCTGGCCCTACTACCTCCTTCCACATTACTGTTGTAAGTACCATCATTCACCCAGTAGCCCAAGCACACTGCCTAGGGGTCACACTCGACTGCTCTCTCACATTCAAAACATTTCTAAAACCTATGACTTTTTCCTCCGCAATATTACAAAGATACACCCTTTCCTCTGTTCGTCAACTGCTAAAACTCTAACTCTGACCCTCATTCTCTCCAGTCTCGATTACTGTAACCTCCTACTGTCCGGCCTTCCTGCCTCTCCTACAATCTATCCTAAACACTCCTGCCAGAATCACTCTACTCTTTCCTAAACATCTCAGCGTTTCCCCTGCTGAAATCTCTCTCCTGGCTTACGATCAAATCCCGCATCTCACACTCCATTCTTCTCCTCACTTTTAAAGATTTACACTCTTCTGCCCCTCCTTACATCTCAGCCCTAATTTCTCGCTATGCACTATCTATCCTGACTCTTGCGTTCTGCTCAAGGATGTCTTCTTTCTACCCTATTTGTATCTAAAGCCCTCTCCCGCCTTACACCTCTCTCACTGACTGCCCCACACCTCTGGAATGCCATTCCCCTCAATACCTGACTAACACTCTCTATCAACCTTAAGACACACCTGCTTAACGAAGCATACGAGTAGCACTTAGCCCCCTGCAGACGCACTTACCAGAACGCCCTCCTACTGTATCTGTATGTTCCTACCTACCAATTACATTGTAAGCTCTTCGGAGCAGGGACTCCTTTTCCTAAATGTTACTTTTATGTCTGAAGCACTTATTCCCATGATCTGTTATTTGTATTATTTGTTATTTATATGATTGACACGTGTATTACTGCTGTGAAGCGTTATGTACATTAATGGCGCTACATAAAGACATACATACTTTGCCACTTTAGTTTGTATCCTGTCAGCTAGTGCTACTATAGCTCAAAGACAAATAGGAGATGGGAATGCAAAACTCTTTTTTTAAAATGTACACTATTGAGACAGCAGAACTGGTTCTACCATTCCTTTGAAGATTACTACAGTCTTTTAACATTTACCAAAAAATGCAAATTATGTTGATTAAGCAAAAGATATTCCTTGGTTATTTAAAGTGAAATTTAAATACTTTCAGATTAAATGGCTAATGAAGGATAAAATCAGCATATGTGTGTATTAATTAAAAGCTATTCTGTCTCAGCACAGGGAAATGGGATATATTGGTATGCATATTGAACAGGAATTATAACTTACATCAGCATCTGTTTAAAACTAAATTTCTAATTTCATTATGGAGAGAAAGGAAAACAGCTGAATAGACTCAAAAAAGCCCAAAGTACACATTTGCACATTAACCTGCAGATGCAGATATACTAACTTAATGAAAACTCTACTACTTATAAGCAGCAGTCCCGCCAACTTTTTTTTTTGTACAGGATGGGAACTAGAGGGTCCCTCGTAGAAAAAAACACCGCTATTTTCAGCTACGAGAACGCCCCTTACCCAGTTTCCCGTGATACTTGAAGACTCCACCTCCACCACACTGCAATGGATTATAACCCACCCGTTCGGCATTAATATGCTGTAATGCGGAATAGGAAAGAAAAACAAAAGCCGAGCACAGATTAAAAAAAATAAAAATAATTTATTCAATTAATAAAAACTCAAAGCAACGTTTCGGTCCAACATGGACCTTCATTGGAGCATAATAAACAATACACAAATACCACAAACACATACCCTTACCAATCAAATAAGCAGCGGAGTCAGGTGCGCGGAGGGGGGTGTGACGCTCACAGCGGGGAACAGCACGACATTTGCATTAACACCAGCAGCACCAGGACCACGAAGACGCGGCAGTTCCGGCGCGAGCAGGAGACCAAGTCCTTCGGTAACCAGGGCGCCATTCTACGCCAGGCCTCCTCCCCGTGACAACGGAACTCGCTGCCTAGCAACAATAAACCCAAGAACACATACGCAGGCTACAAATATCATACAAATGCAGACCAGCCACACACTAAATACCCAATACAAATGCCATCAATATATAAAAGAGCAGAAAACAAACGGTATAATATATGCAGACATCACAATAAATACCAGTCACGCTGACTCATAACATATGTAATACCAAAAATAGAAAAATACACTCATTTAATGACCAGAACTAGATTAGAGGGGAATTTGGCCAATCCATTTGGAATACAAACCCCCAAGACCAGACCCACCATAGATAGTGAACAATTGTTTAGAAATTCAATACAAATAAAGTTTAAAAAAAAAAAAGTAAAAAATGAGGACCGCTTCTTAGGCTGCGTCTATACTTACTCCGACGGAGCGGAGCGGAGGGCAGGCGCACCCACGCTGCGCCATCACATCTACTGTCCTTTTTGAGGATGCCTATAGATGGCGCCAGCGCGCACATCAGACGGAGCTCACAATGGCGCGAAATTCAAGAAGACAGAGACACGTGATTTTTTGCGCGATGGCATCGGGATGTGAGGTAGGAAAGTGACGTCCCCGCCGGAACGTCATTGACACGCCTCCAAATTTTCATTGCCACGTCCCCAAATCGCGCCTGCTGCATACTCTGCAAAGCCATGAAAAAGCTCAGGCTTTAGCAAGAGTATTGCAGCGTGTGTGCGACTCCCCTCCGTCTGCCTGAGTATAGACGTAGCCTAAGGCTACGGCCCCGCTGCCAAAGACAGCGCGCTCGCACTGCAAACAGGCGGCGCGTGAAAGTCACTGCACCGCGATCTGCAGCTGAAACAATTAAACAGGTCGCCAATAGAACGCAAGTATCTCTTAATATAGTGGGGGAAAATAGAATCAAAAGATATTAACCGATTCATATTCATGCATAAATACATGTGTGTATGTTGGAGCTAGACTACTACCCATGGCCATATCCTGTGTCTGCAAATAAAATCTTCACAAACTTAAAGATGTTTTTAAACAAAACCAATTCCAAAAGTTGCATCAAAAAAAAAAAAATAAGGGGTAGGCCATAACAGCCTCTCTCCAAAGTAGATCACACCGCCTCAATACCATCATTCGGAAAGTTGGTTTACAAGGATGTCCCATCTATAGTGACTGGTACCCGGACAGCACCCGGAACAATAGGGCATGTCCCTAATTTAAGCAAATAGTCTGACGTGTCTTTTAGGTATGCTGGGGTCTTAATCGCTGACCTCTGAAGAAAACTATCTACACATTGGGCCAACGTTTCTGCGTTAGAAGCTGCAATAATAGGCTGGCCAGACGGGCTGACAAGAGTCTTATGTACCTCGGGTATGAGCCACAATGCCGATATAACCGTGTTCTTTTGTTTAAGGCAGTCAGCTGTATCTATCCACATTTGTTTATGAGCCTCCTAAATAACCACATTGATCTCCCTCTTGAAATAACAAGTGGGATCCAAAGAAAAAGGTTGGTAACAGGTGGCATCCACTGGTTGGCGTAGTGTCTTTATTTGGTAATCCTTATAACCAGTGTTCGACAAACCTATACATTTGCACGCCCCGGGCGAGTGGATTTAACATCGTGGCCAGCTCCTATTGGCCCAAGCAGCACACGTGTGGTACTAGGTGGCGAGTAGATTTTTTTGGTGATTTGTCGACCACTGCTTATAACACATAATGACGATGTCACCACCTTTGTTGGTTGGCTTGATAATGCGTGTCTTGTGATAACCTCTGAAATGCTTTATATTCACCTTTCGTCAAGTTGTCTACGCGAGTAAGTACATTTCTTAAAGTCTCTATCAAAATCTTTAAAAAAAAATAAAAAAATGTTTGTATTAGATTTCCGAACAATTGTTTACCATCTATGCTGGGTTTGGTCTTGGGTTTGTATTCCCCTCTAGTCATGGTCATTACACTATTTGATTATACAATTTTTGGTATTACATATGTACATATATTATCAGTTAGTGTGACTGTATATTTTTTGTGATGTTTGCATATATTATACCGTTCGTTTTCAACTTTTATATATTGATGGAATTTTTTCTATATTCTGATTGGCATTTGTACTAGATATTTATTGTGTGATTGGTCTCTGCTTTTGTGGTTATTTGTAGGTTGCTTGTCGGTCCTGGTTTTTGTTTATTGTTGCTGAGTAGCGAGGTCCGTTGTCATGAGGCGGCCTAGCATAGCACGGCATCCTAGCGCGCCATGTCCACCGGAAGACTTGGCCTCCTGCTCGCGCCGGATGTGACGCGCCTTCTTTGTCTTGGTTTTTTCTGGCGTTCATTGAAATGTCGTGGTTTTCCCCTCTGCACATCGGACTCCGCTGCATCTTTGATTGGTAAGGGTATATATTTGCAGAATTTATCGTTATGCTCCGATGAAGATCCATGCTGAACTTAAACAGCAAACTTGCTAGGGTTTTTTTGATTAAAAAAAAAAATCATAATTTATTCAATTATCTGTGCCCAGCTTTTATTTCTTCTTCCTATTTCCATATCCTTGGTGTTTTTGGACATGCACCAATCATCTAGAGGCACTGGATTATTGCATCAAAATGAAATCATTTTTTATCTTTATACTTCGTGTGTCCGATCATAGGTTGTATTTTGTAATACAGAGAAGGGCTGTTCACATCTGCTTAGTAAACATTAATGTAAACTCTTGTTACAGGTTCCCCCAACACCCAATATTTACTCGAGATTTATGCCCCTTTTCCTATTTATATTACTTTGCACAGTATTTAGGTCTTGTATAATATTGCTGCATACATGGTTAGCGCTATATAATACAATACAAATTATCCACCCCCCCCCCCCCCCCCCCACCAAGAAAAAAATCTTGCCTCTCCCCCCCAGTTTGCGCACCCCTGAGTTAAAGGACAACATGGTAGTTTGCATTCTATGTGAAAGTACTCCAAGGTATGGGCAGATGAAATAAAGGCTTCTACCCAAGTAATTAGGGATTTTTAGTTTTATTATGACACTGCAAGCAAATACATCCAATATAAAAACAATCTGCACCCAAAGGAAGTGGCAATTTGGAACAGTAAACACATTAAAAGCGTATTTTGCTTAACTATAATTTAATTTTCAGAATCCAATATCACATGGTGTGTCCAGTCATCATCTGATGAAGCATCAATGTTGCTGCTAAAACCACCCAGTGTGAAATAGATTTAATTAAATAAGCTTTTAATGTCACGTCTTATTCCTGTTAACTTTCTGTATATAATAGAAAGTTAACACTTCAGAAGTGCCGAGACTCTGCACGTTTTTATTATTTGATTAAATGGATTATATTGCCCAAATAAAGCCTTCAGCGTAAAAAGGTAACGGAAAACCCAAACAGTTGATGACATCATAAAAATAAAGGTAAAGAAAAACACAGTTGTGTGACAAGGTAACATGCAGGTAGCAGGCTGCTGTCTTTAATTGGAATGCAACATTTAGAAGCAGATTCATCAAGCCCCGATCTGGCGTTAACGCTCATTGATTTGAATGGGAGTCCATTCCGGATCGGGTGTGATAACCTGTATTGGCACTTGATCAATCTTTATTAACCTGATCATTTTTTTAAAGGTTTTGCATTTCTAGTTGGAAGGAACATTGTTAAAAATATTGATCGGCAATAATTGGGTAATTATTTAATAAATGATCACATCCATCTTTTTATATACCTAAGTTTTGTAAATATTAATTTTGTAACCCATTTAAATGGGGCATGTGACAGTTTCATAGCATATTGAATAGGTGCCAATATGTTCAAGATAAGCAATCAAAGAATACCTGTGCTCAGTCACACCTATGTATTGACACAACACGTGTGTGCATATGTGCATATATATACACACACACACACACACACACACACACACACACACACACACACACACACACACACACACACACACACACACACACACGTATTTATATGTGTGTATGTATTTATGTGTGTATGTGTGTGCATGTATTTATGTGTGTGTATGTATTTATTCATATGTGTATGTGTGTGTATGTATTTATGTGCAGTGTTCGACAATTATATACATTTACTCGCCCGGGGCGGGTGGATTTAACCCCCGGGCGAGTAAATATTGGCCCAAGCAGCACACATGTGTTTTTTAAATTTCCCGCGCTCGCGCTGCTGTTTTTCCCGCGCTTGCGCTGGAGAAAAAAAAAAAAAAAAGCCGGAGGCGGGCTCATGTTGTTGGGGGAGATTACCCCGCCTCCGGCTCTCTGAGCAGTGGCCTCCCCGCCTCTCAGCAATGCTTTCCCTCCTCAGCGCTTCTACTCCTCCCCCTACCGGCAGCCAGCCCCTTCCACGCCTGTCTGCCTCAGGCCCCTGCAGGGCCATCTGTGCCCCCCCCCCCCTCCCACCCATCGGGCCATCCGCCCCCCCCCTCCCATCGGGCCATCCGCCCCCCCCCTCCCATCGGGCCATCCGCCCCCCCTCCCATCAGGCCATCCGCCCCCCCTCGTATCGGGCCATCCGCCCCCCCCCCTCCCATCGGGCCATCCGCCCCCCCCCTCCCATCGGGCCATCCGCCCCCCCCCTCCCATCGGGCCATCCGCCCCCCCATCCCATCGGGCCATCCGCCCCCCCCTCGTATCGGGCCATCCGCCCCCCCCCCCCCCCTCGTATCGGGCCATCCATCAGCCCTGCTCTTCTCCTGGCCAGCTCAGCTGTTAGCAGGGGA
>NW_027453982.1:20000-107500 GCF_040206685.1 Ascaphus truei
TCTCTCCTCAGTCTGTGTTTGCAGATGCACGGGAGGGGGGGGGGGAGGGTAACCCTGGCAATGAGGAGGGGAGGCTTTGGGGAGCGGGGAAGCAGCTGCAGCACCAAAGGAGCCCCCCTGCTCCCTCCCACAGACTCTCTCCTCAGGGAGGCAACCCCCTGACACAGTGTTATGGCCCCGCCCCCTGACATCATTGCCACGCCCACCCAACCCGTTTTGGCCACGTCCCCCGCTCCAGCTCTATACAGACCGCAGATAGCGGTCAAATGCCTCTCCACGCGCCGGCTGTCTGCAGTGCGGGCGCGTGGTCTGAGGCAGCGGGGCCTTGGCCTCACTCTGCTACCTGCTTGGCAAATGTTACTGCCATTAAGGTTATTTTTTTTGTGTCAGAATTTGTTTCTGCTTCTGCAAGTGGATTGAAAGATGGCTTGCAGGGCCAATATAATACTGTATTAGAGTCCCATACTTGAACTTGGTCTCTAAATTGCGGTCATAACTTCTGCACAGTTTTGACAAACCTCCTGATTAGTGGATTGGCAGCAATGGGCTTGGCCGAGATTGTCACAACAGCGGAGAACTTCACCTTGAGTTAATTGGGTTTAAGACCTTTATCAAAGCCTTCCTGTAAGAAATCCAGGATGCTGGTAATTGAGGCTTGTTCTGGTCGTATGGTGATGGACACAACACGTTTGAAATGGTTCCCATACGCTGAAATACATTTTTGGAAGCAGAAATCTTATGGGACTGCAAGAACACTTCTAGGACTGGCGATTATGATGCTTTAATGCAGGGGTGCGGTAACTGGGGTGCAGGGGTGCGGTAACTGGGATGCAGGGGTGCGGTAACTGGGGTGCACAGCGCTTAGAGGCCCCGCGCTTCCCCAAAGGCATTTAAATGAAATGCCGGGGGAGTGGCAAAGACCTCTAAGTTTCCTTACCTTGGCTCAGACGGCTTCTGGTGACGCGTCGTCATGGCAACACGGTGTCAAAAGACACGTTATGCCGCGTTGCCATGGCAACATGAGGTCAGAACGCCGGAGCCAAGGTAAGGGGGTGGGGAAGAGCCAGATCGCGCACCCCTGCTTCAATGGTCCCTGAGAAAGTAGGACTTCCCTTGTGGGGAGTATCCAGAGCTCCGATGTACTCTTTAGGTCCGTGAACCACACCCTCCTCGGCTTGTATACAGCTATAGCGATGAGAGGGCCATGTTCTGCATTATTTTCTTGAGCACTGAGGGTTTCATTGGTATAGGAGAAGAAAAAGCTGCGCTAGGGTGAATTCCTACGCTAGTGTTATGTCTATTCACCCTATGCAGTCTTGCTTACATAGCAAACAAATTCTACACAGGTTTTTTGTTAGCCGGTTCTGTTGCTATTAGGTCTGTTTCTAGTAGACCCGGTTTGTGAACGATGCCCTTGAATACTTGTGGATTTAAGGCCCATTCTGCTTGAGCAAAAAAAAAATGTGCGGAGAAAAAACCAGTCCCAGAACGTCAGATTCCAAGAACAAAGTTCCAGATCCATTTTATGTGGATACAGGCCCTAATATGTTCATCTAATTGTGAGTGTGTCTCTTACCATATACACGTGACACCATGTTAGACATACTACTTACTCTGTGTTTGTTTTCCCCTCACTTTCTGCGCCCAGGTAATTTTTTTATATATATAAAAGTTTGTAAACGTTTTCACTACGGTATATGCACATTGGTATACCGTGGTAGGAACGGTTCCAGATGAACATAGCTTGTCCTGTAGCGTGGGACAGGGGAGTTGGTTTAGAAACTCCCTTCCTCCTAGTAGGCTCACACTTTGGCCCCCCCCCCCCCTCAGAGCAGCATTGCTATTGCCTACGGAACATTGTTGAAATCCTTATATTTTGATACTATTAAAGGATTTTTTTAACATCACTACATATTACTACATATTCAACTCACCATCTACTACCCATTCATCCATCTACATTACTTTTCTACGTATCAGTGATATTGAGTGCTTGTAAGTAGGGATTATTTTCTGGATCACTGGTCACTCTGGACCATTTTATTCCGTTATTTTGTATCTTTATGTATCTTTCCCTACTGCACCATTCACTCCTACTATTTTTTTGTAACCGTCTACACCAGGCCTGCACAACACGCGGCCCGCCTGCACTCACTGTGCGGCCCACGGCAGCTTTCTGCTGTCCCCCTCCCTCCCTCGTCCACTCTCCCGCGCCCCCCGCGAGCCCGCTGTCACCCTCCCCCGCGAGCCCGCTCTCCCCCTCGCAGGGTAGCAACGCGCTCTAGCATTGAGGCACTTCCTTTCCTGCCTGCCTTCCTGCACTCCTGCCTGCTCTTCCGCCACCTCCTCCACTGCAAGCCGAGGGAAGGTGTGGGAAGGGGAGGGGAGGGAAGGGTTTGAAGTGCAGGGGGGCTTGATGTGAGGTGCTGGGGGATTAATGTGAGGTGCTGGGGGATTAATGTGAGGTGCTGGGGGATTAATGTGAGGTGCTGGGGGATTAATGTGAGGTGCTGGGGGATTAATGTGAGGTGCTGGGGGATTAATGTGAGGTGCTGGGGGATTAATGTGAGGTGCTGGGGGATTAATGTGAGGTGCTGGTGGATTAATGTGAGGTGCTGGGGGATTAATGTGAGGTGCTGGTGGATTAATGTGAGGTGCTTGGGGATTAATGTGAGGTGCTGGGGGATTAATGTGAGGTGCTGGGGGATTAATGTGAGGTGCTGGGGGATTAATGTGAGGTGCTGGGGGATTAATGTGAGGTGCTGGGGGATTAATGTGAGGTGCTGGGGGATTAATGTGAGGTGCTGGGGGATTAATGTGAGGTGCTGGGGGATTAATGTGAGGTGCTGGGGGATTAATGTGAGGTGCTGGGGGATTAATGTGAGGTGCTGGTGGATTAATGTGAGGTGCTTGGGGATTAATGTGAGGTGCTGGGGGATTAATGTGAGGTGCTGGGGGATTAATGTGAGGTGCTGGGGGATTAATGTGAGGTGCTGGGGGATTAATGTGAGGTGCTGGGGGATTAATGTGAGGTGCTGGGGGATTAATGTGAGGTGCTGGGGGATTAATGTGAGGTGCTGGGGGATTAATGTGAGGTGCTGGGGGATTAATGTGAGGTGCTGGGGGATTAATGTGAGGTGCTGGGGGATTATTGTGAGGTGCTGGGGGATTATTGTGAGGTGCTGGGGGATTATTGTGAGGTGCTGGGGGATTAATGTGAGGTGCTGGGGGATTAATGTGAGGTGCTGGGGGATGAATGTGAGGTGCTGGGGGATTAATGTGAGCTGCAGGGGGGTTAATGTGAGGTGCAAGGGGGTTAATGTGAGGTGCAGGGGGGTTAATGTGAGGTGCAGGGGGGGAGAGTGATGTGAGGTGCAGGGGGGAAGGTATGTGAGGTGCAGGGGGGAGAGGGATGTGAGGTGCAGGGGGAGAGGGATGTGTGTGGTGTGCAGGGGGGTATTGTGTGTTTGATGTGGAGGGGGAGTATTATGTGTGTGGGTGAGGGGGAGAGATGGGGGTATGAGAGATAGATGGGGAGTATCGCAAAGGTTGATAGTGAGGGGTTCTGGGGGAGATATATGAGGATGATGAAGTGCTGGAGGAGAGATGATGACGACGACGACGATTTTACCCGTGCAGCCCAATTTTTTTTCCTTGGAGCAGTTCGGCCCTTCTCACGTTAAGAGTTGTGCAGGCCTGGTCTACACCCACCAGGAGTGCTTGTATCCCATCATTGTTTCTCGAGTCTGCCATATGCTTTACTGCCCATCTGTGTATTCTAAGCACTTCCTTTAACAGCACTGGACTTCTTGTGCCCCCATGACTTTTATATGTGTACTGTAGGTCGTGTTGTCTGCCTGGTTTCTGCAAGTGTTGCATGGTCATACTGGCCTTGAAGACTGCCCTCCATTTCAAGAGCTTTCAGAAGTCTCTTGCTTGTTGGCTCCGGTACTAATAAACCTCAAAACATGGTTGTTGTCCCAGCTGCCAAGAGCACTTCAGGGACATTAAAAAGAAGAAGGACAACCCCTCAATAGATTGCCCACTTGGTGAAACCACCTCAGAGAGGCTCTGATTATGTTGGAGACAGAATTCTACATCTCGTAAAGCTTGACATTTGTCCCAAATGGAGAATCTCTGAATATAAAGGCTGTAGGTGCATCCGAGCCAAGGGAACGGCTTCTATATAGGAGGGCACTATCCCCAACACTTTCATGGCGTGCCTAATAGGAGGTTGTGTGCGCTTCCCTTGCCTTAAAATCCTGTGCACTTTTGGCTAATGTTTTTTTAAGCCTACATATTCGTACCTCTCTGGCTCTGAGACATAACAAAAATAAGGAACGTATTAAAAGTCACAAAATCTATTTTAAGCTAACATTTTGGGGAAAAAATGTGGCCAAGCTATAATTAAATCCCCATTTATAATCAAAAATTACCTAGAATCCCACAAATTAAAATGCTCCAAAATAATTATAATTATAAATATATAAATATATATATATATATATATATATATTACACACACAATCTCCATTAGGTGATACCATAATGTACTTTATCACCCATCAGCAAAAAACTCTAGTACAAACTCATTAGTCAACTATTTAATCAACATGTTGATTCTACAACATACAACAATGCACACTGCGCATGACAACCCACAAATATCTGGTAAGTTCAGAAATGCAGGTTTACACCTCTGCAGCCTATTATCTTCAAGCTATTTTTTTAAATATATATTAATAATAGTATTTTAAATTAACAATTAGCTGCAAACTAAATAAACATGTAATCCTGAAGTCGGCTACACAAGTAAAAAAAAGCCTTCAATCAGCAATAAAGTCGTTATCACAGGAAAGGATTTGGAATCCTATTTTGCTTTGTGCATTATGGCCATTAATAATGAAAACTTACAGACATTAAAGGTTGTGTTAAAAACATTAAGCTAATGGGAAATGTTGAACACAGCTGCTAAAATTCTTTCTAACTGCTATCAGCTTGACCTTGCTTTAATTGCCACGGCATAAAATTAAATTACACTACTCAACATCAGAGGACTGTTCTGATAATGGAAATAGGCAGACTTTCCAATTCAACACCCCATTATAATACATGAATCTTATTACTCAATGTGTAAACAGGGATTTTCTCATCTGTGGCAGCTGTACTACCTGGAATGTTGCTCTGACCCTTTTGAAGGTTTCCTCAAGATTCGGAAGCAACAGTGGAACCTTCCACACATCCAATCTGGGCATCGAGATGTAGGAGTCCCAGACTCGCAGACATCAAGTAATATTCATGCATGGGTCAAATGTCAAAGCAGAAAGCAATGCATTAAAAAGGCAGACTTCATATTTTTATATGCAACCAACCCCCTCCCTCCACATCAATAGGAATGGCATGGGAGTTACTATAACTGCACAAAGGATTGTGGTTTCTGCCTTGCCAATCTAACACCCTAAGTAGACCTTCTATACATATTACGCTGAAATCTAGAAAAATGATGCAAGGATCCAACCCAAGTGATGGCTGTGCTGTGTCTCTGGCTGGAACTGTAAAAGTACTTCACAACTAAATAGTGTAATTGAAATACATCTTTCTAAATGAATGAGCACCCACCTTTAATCTGCTAAACCTTTTTAGAAGTTACATTAAGTATTGCTACTGAGCCAATTTGATTAAAAATGATTAGTTTAGGTATGAAACCTTAAATGAACTAATTAGAACGCTTGGACAAGGTAAGAATGTGAACAAAGCTCTTATTTATGTCCGTTTTTTTTGGCCATTCTTAATTCCCAGAAATCATTTGATAAAAGGCTTTGTAAAATGCTCATCACTATGTCTATTTCTGGAAGCTAAATTCCATTAACGATATTAGCTCTTCTGGAAAAGGGCATGTCACGTGGTTTCTTATGCCTATGCCTACCAAGAGAACAACAGTAAAAACGTTAGTATATTTAAAGCAGCAATCCCTCCTGTGTGGGTGGGGAGGTAAATGGTTGCATATTTTAATTTATTTATTAAAACCACATCTCAACTCAGGTATCACCAGAAACATAGCTGCTCATTTCTTACAGTGGAAACTTGCTTAGGAGAAATTAAGCTGGGATTTATTGATGCAATGGAAGACCGAAATGGCCCGTGGATGGTGAACCAATGAATGTCGTGCAATGCTCCCCTCACCAATTGGCTGGTATCTTTTTTTGGACTAGAGCTTCATGATAGGAAGTTAAAAGTAACGTCATGATAATATCATGAGAAATTAAGTGTTTTAAAACAATCATATGGTGCTTCAAGGGCTGGTAGCTACAGGTTGATTTAAAAAATACAATATATTGGGTTTATGACAGGCCAAGACTTTGCCTGGGTCTGTGCTGATCATCAAAAAGGGCTTAATTGGGGGAGGGGGAGAGAGGGGAAGAGAGGGACATCACTAAAGGTGACATGTATAGCTTAGAAGTCAATAAACGATAGCCAGATACTACTCTGTCAGCCTCAAAGAAAGCTAAATACTGTATTCTTTAATGATTATTGGGGCCTCTCAGGGAGAGGCAACACACAGATCACGACTTAGTTGGGGGCATTATTAAAAATGAGAAAATCATGTTACGTCATCTACTGTACATACTACGATACATATTTGGCATTGCAGCAAAAAGATAAATAAAATCGTACCACACTACATGGGTAAGAGGTGCCAAGGACAAACATCCATTTTGTCACTCAAATTTAGGAGCAAGACAGTCAAAATTAGTCTTTTTACATTTGTCATAAAATCGCCTGTATCTATTGATATGACGCATGTGTATCTAAGTAATAGATAAAGGATGTTATGAGTGCGTTTATATAGTGTCAAAACAGGTTTTTTCTATCTGTTGTAAAACCGTTAACCTAGCAGCTGATTTACAATAGGGTGGGCTTATGTTGTTTCAAAGGCGGAAAAAATAGTACTTAAGACTTAGCAAGGTATTATGAAAATCAGAATTTTCATATTTCTACTCCAGTGACCTTTCTGGGGAAAACCTATGACATATCTCACTGAAAAATCCCACTAACATTGCAAATGCATACAATGAGTACTTTCAATGATTACTAACTTATTAGCGAAATGCAACCCAAACCACAAACATGAACCTCATTCTTAGAGTACCCATATAGCCCCACCCTCTCCCAACAATGCCCACAATTTTCAATTTGTCCCAGTATCTGAAGAGGAGATTATACAAGTGCTCCTCAAATTAAAACTAAGCAGACAATGTGGACCTGACCTACGGCAATCTATGTTCCTAAGACTTGATGCCGCAGCCATTGTCAAACCCATTGCTTTTCTAGTCAACTCTATTCTGACTGCAGGCCATATCCCTAAGACATGGAAAACTGCCAGAGTTGTCCCAATCTTCAAAAGTGGGGACAAAAATACTGTCTCAAACTACAGACCAATCTCTCTTCTCCCAATACTATCCAAAGTCATGGAGTAATGTGTTCATTACCAATTAAGCGATTAATATACCAAGACAAATTTCCTTAGCCAATTCCAATCTGGCTTTCGCCCCAAACACTCCACGGTAACTACCTTGCTAAACAAACTCCAGTGCTCTGGAATAGGGAAGCATGCTTTAAACTGGTTTCATTCCTACCTATCGGGTAGATCCCAACATGTGACTATCACGGGCACCACTAACTCCAACCCCTTGGATATCACCTGTGGTGTCCCGCAAGGCTCTGTTCTGGGGCCCCTACTCTTCTCAGTGTTCATCAATGATCTTCCTACAGCTTGTAAGGGAGCTTCAATACACATATCCAATCCAATTTTCAACACTGACAAGAGACTAACAATGGTATTTGGGATCAAGACTACATTTTTTTAAAGCTTCCAATGACTGAACTCCAGATCAGAACCAACACTAATAGCACCCTAGCTCCTGTTACTAGTTTTAAATAATTGGGCATATGGTTTGACTCCCATTTAACATTCGGGATGCACATTTATACCCTGACATCCAAAACTTATGCCAAACTAGGTGTACTTTATAGTAACAAATCCTCTTTAAGTCTGCTGGTCAGAAAGCGTATCGCACAGCAGATGCTAATGCCAATTATCGACTATGGGGACATATACGGCTTGGCACCCCAAAGCCACCATAGCAAAACTTGATACAATCTACAATTCAATATGCCATTTTGTTCTCCAATGCAACTACAACACACAGCACTGTGAAATGCTCAAAGAACAGATTGGTCATCACTTGAGTCTAGGCGCAAAGTTCACCTTTCCTGTCTTGCCTTGAAATACTTTCTGGGCAAGCTACCCATCTATCTGAACAAGCCCCTCACCCCTACCACATGCAGCCCCTATCACCTGAGATCTGACTCCAAAAGACTGTTCAGCAAAGTTTCCGGCCGCGCCTCCTCTTCCCGTGCCCCCAAAACTGGAACAATCTACCGGAGACTCTCACAGCCGCCACCAGTCTAAATTATTTCAAACCTAAAGCTGTCTCACATTTGAATCTGGTCTGTAACTGTTACATACGCCTATAATGTATATCTTTAACTGTGCATGCAATGTCTTGTATATAATGTATACCCTGTTCACTTACGTAACTATGTATTTGTGATCATAACTCTATGTCCAGGACGTAATTGAAAACGAGAGGTAACTCTCAATGTATTACTTCCTGGTAAAACATTTTATAAATAAATAAATATGGTAAAGTAAATGGATTTCTATTTTATCCTGTTATTTAAAGAAAAGTTGCATTTACTGTAATTATATGTTCTTGTAATGATCTTTATCTGTAATCTAAAGCAAGGTATGTATGTATATATGTATGTATATATGTATGTACTGTATATATGTATATATGTATGTACAGTGTTCGACAAACCTATACATTTGCACGCCCCGGGCGAGTGGATTTAACATCGTGGCGAGCTCCTATTGGCCCAAGCAGCACACGTGTGGTACTAGGTGGCGAGTAGATTTTTTTTGTTCGGCGAGTAGATTTTTTGGTGATTTGTCGATCACTGTGTGTGTGTATGTGTGTATGTGTGTATGTGTGTATGTGTGTATGTGTGTATGTGTGTATGTGTGTGTGTGTGTGTGTGTGTGTGTGTGTGTGTGTGTATATGTGTATATGTGTATATGTGTATATGTGTATATGTGTGTATGTGTGTATGTGTGTATGTATGTGTGTGTATGTGTGTGTATGTGTGTGTATGTGTGTGTATGTGTGTGTATGTGTGTGTGTATGTGTGTGTGTATGAATGTGTATGAATGTGTGTGAGTGAGTGTGAGTGTGTGTGTGTGTGTGTGTGTGTGTGTGTGTGTGTGTGTGTGTGTGTGTGTGTGTGTGTGTGTGTGTGTGTGTGTGTGTGTGTGTGTGTGTACACATATACATATATATATATATATATATGTATATTATTTAAGAAGTAATACTTTGGGGCTCTGAATCAACTGTTGCACGCTCTGGACAGTATTTACATTTTCAGACACATTTTGCTACAACTGATGTTTGCATAGTTTTTTCTATAATAAACAGGGACCTGAGACCCTGGCATATATACTAATTTACATCATTTCTCTGGTGGTGGCATGGAATAGATATGATTGCAATTGGTTCAAATGAACTCATTGAAAGTACCTAGCGGAGGAGAAAGGGGAGTTAGCTATTAACCCTGGTTGCATATCTAAGTCACGTGCTCACTTGTATGCTTTTCGTGACAGATGGTACATGGGGACATAGTGAAGGGAGATGGTGTTTATTTGAGGGACCTTTGCGACGGTGATAAATGGGCCCACCTGCAAGCGGTGTATTAACCCTTGTCCCGCATGCAGGTGACGTGCTCACAGGAGTGCCATACGTGACAGGTAAGATAAATAAAACAAATGTGGGGAGGGGAAGATAGGAGAAAATTTAAACAACTTACCGTAATTTTCTTTTCCTGGAACCATGGCAGTGGGCACCATTGGGTTAATCCCTTCTCACTCTAGGTAGGACAGGAAGTAGACTTTTGCAGGTAGGCCATATAAGGCCCCTCCCTCTACCTGCACCTTAGTCTTACAATTCTTCCATAGCTGAAATATATAACTGATAGGCATTAGACATACATAGGGAGGGTAACTATGTGCCCACTGCCATGGTTCCAGGAAAAGAAAATTACGGTAAGTTGTTTAAATTTTCTCCTTTCCTGATCACCCTGGCAGTGGGCACCATTGGGACATACCCAAGCAGTGCAAATTTTAGGGAGGGATACATCAGAATAGACAACACCAGTTTAATGCCTTATCAGTTTGACCTTTATTAATACACTTTATTCTACTACAGTTTCTAACACTCTACGCCCAAAGCTTGCGTCAGCTGATGATTGTACGTCTAGTCTGTAGTATTTCAAGAATGTATTGAATGAGGACCAGACTGCCGCTATGCAAATCTGTCCTGGTGTATCCTGGACTTTAAATGTCCATGAAGTAGACATGGCCCTTGTAGAATGAGCTTTAATGTTCAAAGGTTTATCTTGTCCTTTGCTTTCATAAGCCTTTTAATACAAAACACTATCCACTGGGAAATTGTTGTCTTTGAAGCTTCTTGACCTTTCTTCGGTCCCTCTGGAATTGATGCATAGTCTGTCTGACTTTCTGATATCTCGCATCCTTCCAGGTACACTTTTAGACATCTTACCACCTCTAACTTGTAGTCTTTCTTCTTTCTTATTCTTTGGTTCTGGACAGAATGTCGGAATCACAATTTCTTGATTCATGTGGAACTGTGATACAACTTTTGGCAGGAATTGATGTACTGGTCTGAGAACTGCCTTGTCGATGTATGACTAGGAATGGTTCCTTGGCTGATAGAGCCTGTAGTTCTCCCACTCTCCTTGCTGAGGTGATTGCTATCAAAACGCCATTTTCCATGATAACCATTTCAAGCCTATCTCCTGTATAGGTTCAAACGGAGCTGCTGTTAGTACATCCAATACTAGGGACCAGTCCCATGTAGGTACCCTGTTCTTGATTTGAGGCCTTAACCTTTTAACTGCCTGAAAGAATCTGATGATCAATCTTTCCATTGCCAGATTTCTTTCCAACAAGGCTGATAGTGCAGACACCTGTACTTTCAATGAGCTAAGACTGAGACCTTTCTCAAATCCTTTTGCAGGAACTCCACAATTGATACAATTCTAGGTGAAAGGACTTCTGTTTTTCCTTTTCACCCCAATCGCGAAAGCAAAGCCAGATTCTATGGTATACTTTCGATGTGGAACTTTCCCTTGCTTGTAAAAGGGTTTGGATTGTTTTGTCTGAACAACCTTTCAGTCTCAATGTTTCCTGCTCAATTGCCATGCCGTCAAAGCCCATTGCTTGGCATTCGGATGACATATTGGCCCCTGTCGCATCAACCCTTTGCGATCTGGTATGTGCCATGGTGTATCTACTGCCATATTTACCAAGTGTGTAAACCAAAGCCTTCTTGGCCAGTAGGGTGCTAAGAATATCACCTCTGCTTGGTCTTCCCTGATTTTCCTGATTGTTTCCGGAATTAAGGGAATTGGAGGGAACAGGCATATTTACCAAGTGTGTAACTTGAAGTGCCATTTGAAACCGAGAGCATCTGTACCCTGTGCGCTTGGATGAAACTGTCTGGCACAGTAGTTCCTTACCTTGCGGTTTTGGTGTGTCGCCCTGAGATCTATGTCTGGCTGACCCATCGCTCTACCAGTTCTTGAAACACCTGTGGCTATAATGCCCCTTCTCCTGGGTGTATGATGCTCCGACTTAGAAAGTCTGCTGTGACATTTTCTAGTCCTGGGATATGTATGGCTGTAATTTCCTACAAGTGGCACTCTGCCCAAAAGAGGATTTCTGCTGTGAGGTTCATCAGCTTTCTGCTCCTGGTTCCTCTTTGTTCGGCTATATACTTGACAACTGACCTGTTGTTTGATTCTATTTTTATACAGCCACCTCTTATATGGTTTTGGAAAGCTTCTAAGGCCCTTGTACTGCTTTTAATTTCAGCAAGATGGAAGATGCTTTTCCTGGTTTGTCCAGGTTCCTTGCACCAATATTTCTCCCATCTGGGCACCCCGACCTGTGTTGCTCGCATCTGTTGTAATTCTTACCCAGTGCACTGGGTGTAGTGTTTGTCTTTTTTTCAGGTTTCGGGTATCTTCCCTCCACTTTAATTCTTGTTTTGTGTGTGGGTGTAACAAGATTCTTGGTGTCATATGTATTGCTGCCCATTTTCTGACGCTTAATGTTGAAGCGAATTTCCCTAGGAGCTTCATGCATTCTTCTGCTGAAGTCCTGGTAGCTTTCCTGAGCTTCTTTGTTGCATGGCTATGTCTTGCCTCTTTGCGTCTGGTAGTCTCACTTCTCCTTTTGCTGTATCAAATTCTACCCCCAGAAATCTTAACAGCTGAGTGGCATGAGATGGCTCTTGTTTCTGTTTATTAACCAACCGTGGTGTTCCAGGAAGGTTATACCATCTTCTGGTCTTGTTGGAGTTTCTCCAGACTCCCTGATTTTACCCGGATGTCGTCCAGGTATGGGTATATTTCTACCCCTCTTCTCTCATTTCTGCCACTAGAGGGGCTAGAACCTTTATAAACGTCCTTGGGGAAGTCGCCAGACCAAATGGCAGTGCTGTGTACTGATAATGATCTTGATTTACTGTAAACCTTAGGCATCTTTGGTGTCCCTTTGCTATGGTCACCTGTAGATAAGCATCTTCTAAGTCTTATTGCCACCATCCAGTCTCCTGGTTGTAGCTCTTGAATAATCAGGTTCACACTTCTTAGGTCTAGAATTGCTCTGTACTTCATTGTAGGTTTCCTTACTAGAAAAATTCTGAAATAAATTTCACTTCCTCTTCCCGAGGTACCTTCTTTATTACTTCTGCTTGTAATAATTTCTTTAAAGCCAAATTATTCTGCCTTCTTTTTTCCTTGGACTGTATCCATGTTTATTAAGAACATATTTCTTCTTGGCATCTCTCTAAATTCTATACTGTACCCCTGATGAATGGTCTGTAATACCCAATTGTTCTGTATCGTTTGGGCCCATGTTGCAGAAAACTGCTTCAGTCGCCCTCCTACTGGCAACTGTCACAAAAAAGCCGGTCCTGGCCGTCCCTCCATGTTGTTTGTCTTGGAGATGACCTGCCAGGTCTATATGCCTTTGCTTCCTTATATTGGTTTCTATTAGCCTGTTGGAAACCGAATCCTCTGCTTTTCTTGAGGTAAAAAGTGCTCTTACCTCCTGATGCTTTTGTTATTATTGCATCCAGTTTGTTACCGAAGAGGAACTCACCTTCAATGGTAAACCACACAAGTTGTTCTTTGATGCTTTGTCAGCAATCCACTGTCTGAGCCATAAAGCCCTTCTTGCTGATACCGCCAGCACCATAGATTTTGCTGCTCATTTTACTTCGGACAGTGCTTAATAATAGCACTTCTTTCCACACCTTTGTGTATTGCTTCTTCAATGTTGGCAACTTATGGCAGGTATGAGGATGTTCCTGCGGTAACGTATGTTTTCTTCCATACGTATCCATCTTCCTATCCATAGCGTCCTCCAATGACGCAAGTTCCTTATTGGAATTGTTGTCTTCTCTACTATTCTGGAAATAGCAGTATCCACCTTTGGGCTGACATCCCAAAATTGTACCTCCTCTTGTGGGAATGGATACATCTTCCCAAACCTTTTAGGCGTAAATACTCTGGCGTCTGGTTGCGCCAACTCCACCTGAATGAGGTCCTTTACTACTTGATGGATAGTAAAGACTCTACCTTTTTAAAGCAGCAGCAGCAGCAGCAGCAGCAGCAGCAGCAGCAGCAGCAGCAGCAGCAGCAGCAGCAGCAGCAGCAGCAGCAGCAGCAGCAGCAGCAGCAGCAGCAGCAGCAGCCTGCTTAGTCTGTCAAAGCAGGCCAGTACAGAAACTCTTGAAGCAGCCAGGACACTTTTTGTCTCGCCCCAAAAAATTATCTTTTTTGTGGGTTAACTCCTCAATGTCTTTCAGTTCCAAAACCTGTATCATGGCTTTGATGAGTGGATCCACCCTTTCTACATCAAATTCAGATTCCTTCCTGAATATCTTGATCTGATGAATCCATTTCACTCTCTGACACATGAAAACAATCAATTTCAGACCCATATGATGAAAAACCTTTCCCCTTATCCAGACTGGTCTGGGATCTAGATCTTTCCTGCGCAGGGTTAACAGCTTGCTGTACTGCCGCATCAACTTTCTGTTTAACAGCCTCCTTCATCAATAAAGAAAATGCTCATTTGTTCATTGGTATCACCTGCAGGTGTCTTAAGTCAATCTTCACATAATTACTTCCCTATTAGGGCTGGTTTCTCACAAGCTGAACACCATTTAGTTTTCTTAGCAACCTTTCATTTATGTTGCAGGGATTCCCCCGTCACTTTTGAAGATCCTGCTTCTGGGAGGGTAACCACCGAACTAATTTATAAAAACAAAATAAATACTAAACATACACCCTAATGTATATATACCATCTCTCTTTCCAAAGCAGAACTAAAACTAAGGACTCACCTAGTCTTGGGAACTGAAGTTTGGGTGTTTCCATTTTTGCATCCATATCCAGCACTTGGCTTCTCCCTGCTGAGCGTTCCATGCTGCAGCTTTCACTCACACATACACACAGTGTGGTCGTCGCTTCTCTGACGTCATCAAGTGCTCGTGCACGGCTCACGTGCTGTGCACGTATCTGCCGGCGTGACGCGCGCTTTTTTTTCCCCGCAGTATTTCAAATACTCACGCGGTCAAAAGAACCTTTCCCGGTTCGCAGCTAAAGCTGCTACTCCTTCCGCTTCTAGCAGAATTCCTGGGGTAGTTTTACCGCCGCATCCACAGACGCTAGTGCGGTCATTGAGCCTTCCGCTCGCAGCTATGGCTGCTCCCCCCTCCGCGTGTAGCGGGGCTCCTGGGGTAGTTTTACCGCCGCATCCACAGACGCTAGTACGGTCATTGAGCCTTCCGCTCGCAGCTATGGCTGCTCCCCCCTCCGCGTGTAGCGGGCTCCTGGGTACTTTACCGCAGCGTACCAGACGCTAATGCGGTGAGTCTGGGCCTCCACGGCTCCCAGCTGCAGCTGCTGTGTGCCTTTGTTTGGTCCTGGGGCTTTGCACCTAAGCTTCCCCACCCGCGGCTGCAGCTGCTCCCCCCCCAACAGGGGCTCCCCCGACTCTAAGGGGTCTCCGTCTTGCCACCCGTAGGGCGCGTCGATCGGAGCTTCAGGGCAGAGAGGCTGAGACCCTGGATATCTGCACAAGGTGCAGTAGGTGAGTCCTGTTAGAAAATAAAAAAAAAATCCTACACCTAGCTGTGAGGACAGGAAAAAGACTAAGGTGCAGGTAGAGGGAGGGGCCTTATATGGCCTACCTGCAAAAGTCTACTTCCTGTCCTACCTAGAGTGAGAAGGGATTAACCCAATGGTGCCCACTGCCAGGGTGATCAGGAAAGTAGTTTTTAAATAAAAGAACCAGAAACAAAGTTAAAATACATTTTGGGGTATCACAGAAGCAATCTGTCTGCTGAGTGTTAAAAGGTACAATACCTTCCAGGTGACAGAAAAAGAAAATTATTATTAACATTGTAATTGGATTTCTAAAACAAATGTAACTATGCTACCAGCAAAGATTTGGCTGCATTCAAGAATTATGGAGGGTGATAATTTCAAGAGATACTAAAAAAATAGAACTTGAGAAAAGAAAACAAAAAATAGAAAACTTATTAATTGTAGTTGTAATCACAGTAACTGAACATAGATACATAATTATTTAGCAAAGCTCTTGCATACAAAATCATGGCATAAAAGTTGAAAGGGTGATGCCAGTATTTTAAAATTAACCTATGGGGACCACCATGCAAATAATATCTAGACTAGAGCTAGTGAAGCCGACTGATACCTTTACCTAACGTCCGTTAGGGCCAAGACTGTCAATTCTCAACACAAGGTGGAGGGGCTTTATGTTTTATCCATTGTTTGTATAGTTATTACAACAACATCATTAGACAAGCAGATAAACGTAAGTAGCAGATTCAAGCATATCGGCTACTTATGTTTATCTAACTCGGGAAAAGGTAAACATGAAATTTATCAGGAAGGAAACAGGTTACTTTAAGGGCAATTAAATCTTTGAGCAAATTCATTACCCTGATAAGTGATTATATTTTATTTTTAACCTGCAATGTGGGACAGCCCCTTTAAAATACATTGTATATTCAACATCAAAAACATCAATCCAAGTCAATCTGATAGCACACACATTAACTTCTACTTCTTGGCAACAGCTTGAACCGGTAACTAAAAATTGCTGGCACCAGCAGCACAGGCAGATTAAGTAACTTGCCCAAGGTCACATGAGCTGGCATTGGGTCTTCTAGCAGTAGCACCCGCAAGATCGCTTATTTTATTTTTCCGATACTTTCCAAAACTGCAGGGGTGGGGGGGAGTTTAATCTGATGCTTTGTTCAGGGGATATAAGCATTTGAAATATTAAGTGATTAAAGGTTAAAATGAAGCTCGTCCTAGAGCCCAGTGTAGTGTAATAGTTACCATGGTAAACCTTAGAAGCTAGAGATTAAGAGTCTAAGGCTGAGTCCATAGAGACGGCAGCCGTGCGGAGGCGCGCTGAGGGAAAGCGGTGCTTTCCCTGGCTTCAGTTCCCGCGCCGTCCGGGGCGTGTCGGGGGGCGGGCCAGTGACGTCACGGAGCTGGTTCGCCCTCATTGGGCAAACCGCTCACGTGACCGGCCCTGCGCTCCCGTGAGCGCGAAAAACTAAAAATTGTATAAGACCTACGCCTCCGCGAGCCCCAGCTAAAGCCGCTCTCATTGCGGCTTCAGGGGCTCACTGACAAGCGTCAGCCCGCCTCACCGTTGACCCTGGACTCGATTGCCTCTTTAAAATGACATGTCCCACTCCAGACAATGCAGTAAGCTCTTAGGCTGCGCTTATAGTGCCGGCGACGCAACCGATGACGTCACCCGTCGCCATAGTTATATTTCAAATTTAGGCAACATCGCAGGCTACAAGGCTAGCGACGTCATAAAGGGGGAAGGCAGAGGGATGGAGAAGCTGCTGATTGGCCGCAAGGGAAGACCGTCGCCTGGAAAAAAAAATCAAATAACAGTGACTACCAGATTTTTGGTACCACTGTCGCGTGCACTATAAGCGCCAAATATGGCGACAATGCATTTGTTTTGACGCGACGGTCACGTCGCTGTCACCGGCACTATAAGTGCAGCCATAGGCTGCGGCCAGGGTGATGCTGAGCGGGCGCTCAGCTGCTTGGCGAGACAAATCAATTTGATTTGCTGCTCGCTGGCACGTAACGTGAGCAGTTCGCCAAATGGGGGTAAACCAGCTCCGTGACGTCATGGCTGCGCCCCCGTCCTGCCCCCCCCCTGTGCACGCAACTAGCAGACACAAATCTCCTGAGAAAAATGAGCGCCAGCACACGCTCATTCATCCTGGCCGCAGCCTTACAAAGCTGCAATGTTCATTTTTCTTTACTGAAACGCAAACAATACATATTGTTTGAGTATTCTGTGGTTAAAATCTAAAATATAATACTGAACTGAGGATACTGTGTTTCACAACATTCATCAGTAAGTGTGCCACTTTGAAACATCAATAGGACAGGCACATAACCTGTAGTTCTGCATAGATACACTCTTTCGTTTTACAATTAGTGAGACCCAGAAGTGTCATTACTGCCATGCCAGAATGAATTTCTGTGGAGAAAAAACCCCCACTAAAAGCAGCACTGCTTCATTATCCAAACCCATTAGGCACTGGTGATAATATACACACCTGCAGATAGCAGGAAAGTGTGTGAAGAGAAAATATTACTAGGATTCTAGGACAAGAAAACTTTTGAGAAAACTGTTCTGCCGTTTGCACTTGTTCTACAGATCCATATTCAAACCAACAGTCAAGCAGTATCCATATTCAAGAATCCAGATGTATTACTGGTAACAGAAGAAGATGTCGTCAGTAAAGCCAAGAAAAGCTCAGAGTCCTCATTAGTCTGTATCCATTCAAAAGATACTCAGACTTCTCCATCTTCTTCCAGAAAACAGACTATAAGCGCTTTAGGAAAGAGATGCCATGTGTTTGTAAGTTCTACCGAGTACAAGATAATGCCAATGTTACACAAGAAGAAATACACATATATATGATATACATATACATATGTAAAGGGAGAGGGGCAGACGTGTGTTCAGGTGGCCAGTTCTGCACTCATCCTTAGGCCTGGTTCCCGCTGGCTGCTGCAGCGCCAGCGGGGACAAGAGCCGCCCTTCAATGGAGCCGGGCCTACTGCAAGGGTTGGCCGCCACGCTGTGCGCTCCGTTTTTCCTGCAGACATGAAAATTGTGAGCAGAACTAGCGATGGAGCGCCAGTCCACCCCCCCCACCCCCCTCGGCTGTTCAGCCAATAAGAGCGGACCTGCGTGGTGACGTCACTCCTTTGTCACACACCCCCCCCTTGTCTTTCCCCCTGAAGACCGGGGAACTCGGCAGCACGCGCCACCAGCCTGGCAGATGCGCGTGCAGCGCAGGCAGCGGGGCCGTAGCCTAACAGAGCAAAAATTATGATTTAACTTCACTTTTAATCAGTTACATTTTGAATATCTAAAAAAATTATTCATTTTATTTTATTTAAACTGCTATTAAATACAGTACAACGTAAAAATGTATAACTTAACTCTATTACCCCCCATTGCTCTCATCCCAATAACCTGTTTGTCCATTCTCTGCCCTGTTAGTTGGTGACAGTTTTACCGTTCCCATCTGTAGGAGATGTGTACAGAGGGTAACTCACAAGAGACTTAGGTTAAAATAAACGTGGGCTTTATTAGCCAGCAGCTTTAAACAGAAAACAACCAATCCCGACCCCATGTAGGGGACGGACTAATATTTCAGCAGTCCCTATCTGAGGGCTGGAAGGCTAGGCCTATGACCAACCTTTGACAGTCCAGAGGTGTACCTGGAGGCAGGGTGCTCTCCACGTTAGCCCAGGGTCTGTGGGGTGTTCCCTCTGGAAGGTTCCAGTGACCAGTGTTGCCTGGAACAGAGTCTCTCTTCCCCTGGAATCTCTCTAGCAGCACAGACTCTTCCGTGCTAGAGATCCTCCCTTCAGTCAATGCTGCAGGCTTTTTAAAGGAGCTAACAAGCCCAACGGAGCAAGTTAATAAGGACACTCTGCTATAAATTAACCTGCTCTGTGCTGAGCTCAAGCGCTCCACACAGGTTTTCCTGCAAAACTACTTTAACAGGGAAGGTACCCTGTTACACCATCCTTTACTAGTCTGTCCATACAAATCACACTCTGTACACAGGGCTCTCTCTGTCCTGCTCTTTTACATTCAGCCTTTTCTCGTTCATCATCCATGTTTTTATTTACTGCAATTAGTTTCTCAGCTTCTCTCTCGATCTGTCTGGGTTTTTATCATCAACTGCCTGTTTACCTATTCAAATTCCAACTCCTACTGCCAACTCCCATAGAACTCTTTGCTGGAAGATCCTCTGCAGGTTCCATGAGCAGCAGCTCAGCTCTTACCAAGTCTACCTTCCAATTCCTGGATCTTGAAATGTTCTCAATGGATCGATATGGTGATTTTGATATCTCCAGCCCTTGTAGAGCCACTGCTGGATGAAGACCTCCCCCCTCTATGATCTTCCACGTACCACAATTGCAAGCCTCTTCTCCACGTTGCTCTAACAATGTTTCTGATTTCATCCTCCCATCTTACTTTTGGTCATCGTCTTGGTCTTTTAATCTCTCTTGGAATCCAGTTGAGTAACATCTTTGAACAATGGTAATTTCTTCTTACGATATGTCCAGATCACTGACATTTTAATTTCTTCCCTCGTGATATCACAGACTTGTTTGGTTTTGAAACCCATTTATTCTTTTCCTGGTCTGTGTAATACCCAGTATACATCTATCCATACTTTGAGCTGTTTTAAGCTTCTGAATAATGTTCACATTTATATCCAAATTTCACATCCATGTGCGAGCACGAGCACAAGCAGAACACACTGATTGAAAACTTTCCTCATGGCAGTGGAAGGCTCCTTTGAATGATGGTCTTGTTTCTTCCAAATGCACTCCCATCTTATCTTCATTCTATTGATTTCATTCAACAGGTTCCCCATCCATGGTCACTTGCTGGCCAAGGTAGACAGCCTTCGACTTCTACTCCATTTATTTTGATTGTTGCAGACATGACATTTATTGAACATCATTTTAGTCTTGCAGAGATTTATATGGAGGCCCACACTTTCTTACTTGCATAGGCGAGTTCTCTAATTTGTTGCTGAAGGTCTTCTGGACTTCTGGTAAAAAATAATGCTATCTGCAAATAGTAGGTGATTGAAATATTCACAATTGATTTTTTTTCCTTTTTCTTCCCAATCTAATGTCTTGAACAAATATTCAAGTGTTGCTGTGAAAAGCTGTGGAGACACAGTGTCTTCCTGTCGCACCCCCTTGCTGATCCTTATCTTGCTTATATCTTCATGAAATCTAATGGTTATTGTCCTATCGTAAATGTTCTTTATAATATCAATGTACACTTCTTCAACCCGTGGTCTACATACAGCATTTAGGACCACTGCGGTGTAGACGGACTCAAATGCCTTTTCGTAATTTACGAATGCTGGACCGAGAAGTAGATCATATTCATTACTTTGGGAAATCACTTCTTGTATGACTTGGATGTGGTCCATTGTGTAATACCCACTGTGAAATGCCGCTTATTCTCTAGGAAGAGTCTGTTGCCAATAAATGAGTATCTTTGTAACAATCTTATAAGTGATTTAAAGTAGACCGATTGGTCTGTAGTTTGAGGCCTTCTTGGTCTCCTTTCTTGTGGAATAGGATAACTATGGCACTGCTCATTTGTTCTGCTTGAAGAACAGGAAAATTCAAGATCAGTAAAGGATATGCTCTATTTCTTTCAAGATTTCAGGTATAATTCCATCTTCCCCGGAAGCCGCCCCAGTCTTCATGGAGTGTATTGCTTTTGCCACTTGTTCTGGCAGGACGCGTGGTATGCCACTGGCAATAGGTGTTCAGGAAGGTGTATAGAGGCACTTGTGCTGGTAGGTTTAACCATACTATGAAACCTTGAATAATATACCCGGCTAAAGTGGAAAAGGTACTTGCCAACATGCAAATGAGGCTGGCATGGCAAGCAAGGCCTCAACCCCCAAATATGGAACACACCAAAAAGAAATGGCCCTTGGCTTGACAGCGTTCAGGAAGAAGGTATGAAGGCAGAGAGTGCTAAGAATCCCAGGAGGTTAAACAAAAGTCGTCATTCAAATTCTGCCGGACTCTCTCAAGTGAAGCAGCATTGCAAGAACTGCAAGATGAACTTGAAAAGATTAAATGGGATATTATTGGCCTCATTGAGCTCAAAAGCAGACTGCAATTCTATTAGGCTGCGGCCAGCCATGGAGCGAGCGCGTTGGCGCTCGTGCGCGGTGACGTCACGTGCTCTGCTGGGCAATTTATGGTCAGCTTGTTGCGTGCGCGGAGTGGGGGGACGTGTTGGGGCGTGGCCATCTCATCACGGAGCTGGTTTGCCCTCGTTGGGCGAACCGCTCACGTGACGCGCCAGCGAGCTGCATATTCAAATTTGCTTGCCTCTGCAAGTAGCTAAGCGCCGCGCAGGCGCTCATGCGTCACCCTGGACGAGGCCTTAGACTTACAGAAAAGGAAAGAATCAGTGGATTAAGCTTCATCGTTAACAAGAGATGGTGAGACAGTAGAGTATGAAAGCTCATTGGAAAGAGCAGCCAAAACCGTCATTCTGTTGACAAAGAGAATAATCCAAAGTGAATGCTACAACAGGAGTGCGCAAATTTTTGGGCTGAGCCCCCCTGCCAGCACTCCCCCCATGTTAGCACCCCCTCTTACCTTCCTAGAGCTTCAAATGATAGCAAGTTGCTATAGCAACGCATCGTCTGAGTCAAGGTAAGAGATACTTACAGAGGCCTCGCACGGTCCTCTGCATTTAAATGCCTGGTGGACAGCGCAGAGCCTCTGTAAGCACCTTACCCCCCCTATGCTACAACATCAACTCACACAGACTATGAAGTGGAAGACATCTACCATGAAATCAACCAATTTAAAGGGAATTGTCACCTCAAGATCATTATGGGAGATTTCAATGCAAAGATGGCTGTTCAGCAAAAAGAAAGCATCAGTTGGCAAGAATGGTTACGGTAACAGGAATGAACGTGGACACAGATTGGTAACAATGGAACCAAGAATGAAATGGACTATATCCTAGTTAACAAGAAACACGCAGCTGAAGACTGCACAGCCTTTAACTGTTTAGACACAAGGAGTGATCACCGATGGAGCAGCTGTAAATTACATCTGAATGTGAAGTTCGAAAGAAGAAAAATTATTAAGAAGACAAAAAAATAAACCCCATCAATAACCTCAAGAACAGCAGAACATTTCAACAAGAACGGAAAAATTGCTTCAGCTTGTTCGAAATGCACGGTGACACTGAAACAATTATTAAGAACTTATGAAGATTGCAGTTGAACGCACAGAAAAAAAAACTGGAGGAATTACTAACAAAAACACAGGATAAGAAAATATCCGATGAGACAAAGCAATTACTGAGCAGACGGCAAGAAATGAAGCAATCCCAAGACGCAAGAATAAGAATTGAATATGCAGAGCTGTGGAAGACAGTCCGCAAACATTTACATTGAAGATGTAAGTACATGTAAGTGTGATATGGTGTAGATTATTGAAAATAACAAAAGCTTAAAGAACACAAGGCAGCGATTTATGGTTGGGAAGAAGCAAATCATTGCACTCAAACAAGATGAATCAACAATAAAAGACTGTGCACGAATCATAGAGAGAGTTGAGGATTTTGTACATGAAATTATACGATAACGCCAATACTGTACCAAAAAGCATAATCCAGGACAATGTATTCACACAAAATTATATAACCCTACGGAATTCAAAGATTCACAGTAAACTACAACTTCTTTTGTGTGTAAATCATTTACTGTATAGCGAGTTAGAAAATAGTGTGAACGTACACTGCTGTACACACGCCATGACTGAAATTCACCAGGAAATGAGACCACTTCATTGTGCCCTCTGCTGCTAATCTAAAAACAAAGTGTGGTAAACTATACACAACCCGCTTTGCATTTCCAGAACAAGGATCCGATTCCACTGTGGATTTGTCTAGGACCGCAGAGACCGCCATTCACTTGGAATCAAACAGATTTTTTATTTTGCCCAAAGTAGACTCAATACTGAACGTGCACCAACATTTGAATTGCTCGCCCATAAAGGCAATTATAGAGCAGCCCAACAAGATGGCTGGCGGCAAGTGGGCGCATGGAAAAAGAACCTCATTTGGACTCAAGGAGCAGCTTAGTGGTAAGTATACTGCCACTGAAGCAGGGGAACCAGGCCCAAATCCCAGTGTCCGCTCCTTGTGTTCTTGCGCAAGTCACCATCTCCCTGTGCCTCGTGCTTCTACGCTCTACTAGGCAATGTCTCTCATGGTGCCCTCAAAATTCTTCGTACAGTGCAGCGTACGCCATCAGGGCTATAAGAGGAAAACATATCATTATACTCCGATGCTTTATTGCTGTTCTTTGGCAGTGAAAAACACCAAAGAAAAAAATAGATATTGATACGAAATAACATTTTACGGTCTATGAAAAATATCACTTCATATTTCCAAAACAATGCTTTGGGTTTTCAGCCCTTCTACGTTGGAATCAGTGTCGCATTATTCTTTAGGTCAGTAACATCACCGATCAAAAAAAAAAAAAAAAAAAAAAAAAAAAAAAAAACGCGTTGGGCAGATTTGTATTTTGAGTGTGGCAGAGGACTGGTAGTGACTGCGGGAGCCTTGCAGCAAAGTGAAAGGAATTCGGCGATTGCACCCGCCTCCTAGCAGCAGATTTCCGGATTCAGCTTGACAGACAGCACCAGGAGCTCCACGAGATCCGTCAAGCCGCGTGGTGTGACGCGCTTCCGGTCACGGAGAGAGAGAGATCCCTGGAGGTCTGAGGACTGAAAAAACGGAGCTGCTGCCGGTTACCATCTATCCTTGCACCCCTGCTTATGTCCTGTGGCAGTCCTGTAAGTAGGATTCCGGTTTTTACCCACCGGATCCCACGTGTGCTACCTCATCATTTTCATTTTACTGTGTTAATAAATACTTTATTGTAGGATTAGTCAGCCTTGCCTGTTTTATGTAGTGTTTGTCTTGTCCTGTTTGTCCTGCATGTTTGGTTGTTTGCATACTGCACTATGATATGTTTTCTTTGTTTATTTTTTCTCCCATTCATATACTTATGGAGTCCAAACATTGAAGACAAGCTGTGAAGATACTACTGCAGCTATCTACTATTCTGAGACTCTTTCAGTGCTGGACATTAATATCACCTTGGACTAATTGGCGCCGGTCTGTATTGTTTATCAACATCACCGATCAAAAAACAGCATGTGAGAATGATTAAACATTTACTTTTTTTGTGTTACGCATCCACGACTAAAATGGGAAAGCCTGTTAAGGATAGCAGCTTATTGCATTGGTTGCAAGACAAACGTTAAAGAGCATGGGCTTGTTGATTTATTTGTATTGAAGCTCCTGCAGGTTCTGAATGCAGGTTCCCTGAATTGCTTCTGGGAATGAGAACCGATGATAAGTTCTAGCTGAGCATCCCGTGCGTTTTATTGCGATACAACCGACATGAAAACCACCAGGTGATCTGGCTGTCGACCTTATATATAATGCAAAAGACTAAACACTCCAAGCGTGTCCTGTTTGTTTCTCGGCTTTGCCGGGTCACCTGCAATGTTTCAGAGACTGCTTGGGACAGCGCAGATTACTGAACACACAGTATATTGAAGCGCTGTTTATTGTGAGGAGCTATTCAAGCGGCATTACCCACCAGTATCACCTGTTAATCTAAGGAAACAAAATGAGGGAGTGCACAAAGGATCCATTGAGCCCCAAATCTATCCCTCACTATAACTCCTTTGCTTTAATCACAAATTATATTACACACTGTTCTTTCTGGAGGTCATAATAGGCCAGAAGTCAAAGTATCTAATACAGGGGTCTATTCAAGGGCCACCAACAGATCAAGTTTTAAGGATATCCCTGCTTCAGCACAAGTGGCTCAATCAAATACTCAATGGAGTTTAGCGCCCAAGTTTCATGGTAACATGTAGACTGCATTGGGCTTTGGGGAGAGCTCTATTTTAGCACCCGGAACCCTATTTCAAACTTTTACATCTGCTCAATGGAGCACCAGACTTTAAAAAATAAAAACAGCTATGGAAAGGGCAGCAACATATCTTACAGTACAAAAATTAAATGCAAAAAAAACAATGATGCTGTTCACCCTACGAGGAAGATTTGAGTCCATGACTGAGCAACTTGTGCTGAAGCAGGGATATCCTGAAAGCCTGACCTCTTGCGGAATGGCGTTGTCCATCCCTTACCTAGTAGCTTCTGTGATAGACAACCAATACATTATTTGCACAGCTATATTTATTAACTAATATGTTACCCATTGTTATGTAATGGTTTTTTAATTATTATTATTTAACAAAGAGGGTTTGATGGCAAATTTGTGAAAATCAGTTTCTGCCAATGCATTCGAACACCAAAATAATTATATACATTGAGCTCAGTCAATTGTTGTTTACTATATTATTTACAAGGTACAAAGGAGGTCTTCTTCATTTCATATACATAGTGCAGCAACGTGGTTCAACATTCGCTATTCTTGCACTGGAGGTTACCATGCGGTAGCCATCTGCACTCCCAAGAGACTTGCATCTGCTCTGATATCGTTCAAGTCCTACAATGAGGCCATGCTCACTTCACCACACTCTACCCAACTGATATATGTACACTCCACTCGGTCACTTGCCTATGTCCCCAAAGTGCGCAGTCTTTAAAAAGATGATATTTTTTAAATGTATACAATTACAATACATATCAAAAAGAATAGAGTGCACACACAAGAGAACTTCTATGGTGTATTATCTTTAATGCATATGGATAAAATTCACATAAGCTAATGCACTCACAGTACAATAGCACATGTACATTTTATCCATATGCATTAAAGGTACTACACTACAGAAGTTCTCGTGTGGGTACTCCACTCTTTTCTATAGATTACCGAGTGACAAATGAACTTGAATTTGTGTGGAAAGATCTCCATTGGCTATGTACCACCAGGAGCACCCATTGAGTGAAAGAACTGCAATAAAGATTGGTTACATCAAAAGTATTCTGTTCAATTTTCAATTACAGACTTTGTTCAAATATAACCAAGACCGTATATTTCTAGCACATTCCCATATTGCTGATTTACATATGAAAAAGCTCTGTACACTATATTTCACCTGTGAAAAATTATAATGTTGGTTCATGAAATGGAATAATCTACAACAAATCTTATACAGAAATGCACGTTACCATTCAACAGTGTGACGTCTAACTTTAACTAGGTAATATTGTCTGATGGTACCATTGATTCATAACCGTAATGTTACAGGCCTATGGAGTAATATGATAGGCCAACATCCAAACCCAAACACAAACCCACTTCCTAACTAATCTCTTTAACCAAAAAACACCAAACTCTAGTGAACAAGACTTTTCTTGGTCTTTATGTATGTGCCCACTTTCAGATTTTACGGTATATACGTACCTAATGGTGGGAGAAAAGTTACAGTATGACAAAGTAAGTGGCACACTCAAATTTGGTATCAGACACAAAGAACCCTCTCTGAAGCAGCAATACCCACCAGAAGCCTGTATGAGTTTAACTCCATGTTCATCGCATATCCTGCACACTGAGCATATCCTACTCTTTAAAGCTGCAAATCAAACACTATCTTCCTACATGTTTTTTTTTTAATAAAATCAGTTATGTACTATGAGAAAATACTTGCAGCATTTTTTTTAAACAACTCTGACTGACATTTTTAAGGTATTTTAATGTAACAAGCCTTTTGTTTCCATAGCAACCATTTACAAAATCACAGATACTGAGTCAATACTCCTCTGCAGGCATTTAGTGAGCCCCCAAGTCAAATCTTCGACGATCGATCACAGGAAGACGGATGATCGGCACTTTAGCTAATTACTTATTGTGTGGATTGTATTGCTGAACATATTAAGAGGAGAGAGGGTTATTTATTTATACAAACAGCAGCTTGGTTGGACTGCTGCTTTAAAAAAAAAAAAAGGGGGGGGTGGGTTCCTGACGAAAATCATGATTTTCTTCATCTCTAGCGTCCAAGTTCCATGGATGGTAACCTTGTGACTGCACTAGGCTTTGGGGAGAGCTCCATTTTAGCCCCCTGACCCATTCATATTTCATGAATATGGGAAGGATGTTGATCCAGGGAGTAATCCGATTGCAAATTCTTGGGAGTCCGGAAAAAAAATTATTTTTCCATTTACGAGATATCATTGGATGATATTTCACTGGGGATTTTGTTTGCCTTTCACTGGATCAATATACTGTAAGAACGGATATACAATGCATAAGGTAATTTCTGCATTGGTGTTAAATGCATCAATTTATAATAATTAAGGTAAATTCAAAACTTTACACCACACTAGAATCTGGTGTGCCTGGGCTGTCAGTCTGTGTTATTCCTTCATTCTGGAGACTACGGCCCGTAATATAATGGGCGCGCTTGCTGCGCCGTGAGTGCACGCGGCAGTTATAGTTGGCTGTGGTTAGCCAGCCATTGTATGCTAGGGCCGCGAGCGCATGGCAGTGAACGTAGAGCCGGGCGATAGCGGGAAAGACTCAAAAAGTATTTGCGCCGCTAAAATGTATGTATGTGTACAATGTTAATAAATATTTTATTCTTATTACCGTGTCTTTTTTTTTTTTCATTTTAAAAATATATTATAAATTACACATACATACATATACATATATATATATATATATATATATATATATATACACACACACACATATATATATATATATATATATATATATATATATATGTATAATTTATGCTATATTTGTAAAATGAAAAAAAAACACATATATATATACATAAAACACACAGATCACTGCCAACCTGTCGCTCCCGGCAGCATGGACCACCATACACACAAAGTGTGCGTCACGTGCACTCGCGTTCGCACAGGCGCACGCCCGCACCTACTATAGAACAAGCTTAACACAACTAAAGTCTGAGGCAGCATAATATCCACTAGCAGGGAGATCTACTGCAAATGTGTAAAGGTAAAATATAAACACAGGAATAAAGTACTTTTTCTTAAAGAAGTATATCTTGAAGGCTTGATTGATACTTCATAGAAACACTATGGGAAGATTCACCAAGCACACAAATCAAGTTATTGTACCATAATCCTACGTTGACTGCCATTCAAGCCAATGGCAGTCACAGTGAGTGTGGTGCGATAACCAAGCAGAAGGTTATTTCAGTTTCACTTAGGGAGTTTATGTCATCTTGCATCTCCAATAATGGAGAAGGGGAGAGCTATTTTGTTTCATTTTCATTAAGGAAGCAACTGTACTTTAAGCTTTACAGTGGATGGGGTCGCTCAGCACCAGGGTGCCACCGGACTGCAGTGCACTTTCTGGTCCCAGGAATGATCACATGACACGACTGGCACCTGGATGTAAGTGCCTATGACCTTTAGCGTGCTAGGGCCCATGCTGTACTAGGTACATTATAAAGGCACTGTAAAAGGTGAAGTTCTTTGAATTAGTAAGTAGCAGTGCTCCTTACCAATGTCCATCATCACTCTAAAATGTATTCTGTTTAACACAATAATGTGTTCTTACATAGAGCTTACAGGGTGTGCAGCTCTGTAAATACACTTTTGTAGGCATGAGTCCCTGCCCTGTAGAGTCTACAATCCAGTTGAGGCACAAGTAAATAAAGCGACTTCTTGACTTCTGCAAGGTCACAAGAAGCTAAACTGGGCTCCATGCTACAAAGTCAGTGTTTTCAGAGTCAGGGCCTTTACTCGCTGAGCCGCTCCTGCCTGCCGCCCAAGTCACCCCACTTTGGTGGCCAAATAAATCACCTTTTGACTTGCATCAAATATTAATTGTGCATATTACAAGCTGGTGTTCTAGTACTCGCAAGTATTGATTATTACTACCCGCGTACTTGTATATCCTTACATGCTCATAATTACACACACATAGGTATATTATACACACACATACAGTATACATGAATACAACTGCCCCCTACCTCCTATCAGACAACACACATCCCGACACGCGTCCCCAGCCTGTGAGCATTCACTTCACAGTGACCGGCATGTGCACCCTGGACACGCGTCCCCAGGGTGAAAAGAGGTGAGCTCTGAGGTGTCCTCGCCTCCTCCCACTCACCTGTCCAGGATCTGCTGCAGGGACACGCTGTTCTGCTCGGACATGATGCCGACCCCTCCCCTTCTATCACAGCCACCTTCCCTGACTCTGCCCGGACTAGGCCTCACACGCGGGCCTCGCACCGCCTAGCCGCCATATGGGGAGGAGGACAGTTAATCAGAGCTGGGCTGGCGCGGGACTGGCGCGCGGGGGAATGATGGAGTCCGGCTCCCCGCGCGCGCGCGCTGATCACTGTGAGGTAATAAGCTAAGCACAAGCCGCGCGCCGCCGGTGATAGAACGCCCCCCTTCCCGTTCGTGACGTCACAGGCGCGCCTCTGACGACGACGACGACGGCGGCTCGCGAGCGCTGCTGCACGCGCAGCCGGCGGAAGCAGGAAGTGGATGTGGGTGAGCGCTTGGGAGGTGTCGCCTAGGTAACGGTAGCATACACCGCCATGATTTTGGGGGGGGGGGGGGGGGGGGGGTTCAAGGCCTGAGAAGTATCACTGATTTGGATTCAGCCTCACTGATTTATAGTATCAGCAATCTCACAGATACAAAACAGTAGTTTTCTAGAAAATGTATTTTTAAGTCCCGTCCCCCCTCATCTCTGCATAGTGAGCAGATGAATGCAGTCAGGCTCGGGCACTACAGGTGTCGCCTTCATAGGATAAATCGGCCATGGGGTTTCTGGAGCACAACAATGACTCTTTGATGGAAAAGTACTGCTTGAAAGTGAGACCTGTGAAGTCTGCGGGTGTCATATTATAAATGAGGGTGACCAGCCTCAGATAAGTGAGCCCCGCTGGTAAGGAGTGTAGCTGACTTCCAATAATTGAGACCACAGAGAAACATGTCCGTTATGTTTCTTGGAGTCTCATTTATTTACCGCCAGTGTCAACTGTTTTCAGTATCAGCAGCACCCCTATCATTTTTTTGGTCCAAAATTCCCAGCTAAATCTCACTTGTCTGAGGCATCTGGACTCGCTGAGGATGAGCAAGACTGCCTCCCTGATTACAAATAGGTGACTGTCACAGAGAATGGGTGGAACTGACTTCCAATAAGTGAGCCTCCCTTAACATGCAGACTGACCAACATTTTGTGGGTATAAAATAGGTACCGCAGTGGTTCATCTACTCCATGCTGGTCTGAAGTACTGCCAAGAAATCTCTATGGAAGTCCCACAACCTATACAGTTTACCACATAACTTTCTGTGCAATAGTTACCACTTTTCTTACGGGAGCTAAAAACCTAGTGTGCCTGATAAATAGGTACAGTTGGAGGGTATGAAAATGAGCGAGAATTTGCCCAACCATAGATACTGCTGTTATTATTATCAAATATTTACCCTCCTGGGGCTTCCACTGAATTATTCAGCTGTATCATAACATCTCCAGCTGTAGCTTGTCCTGTACAGACAGTCCTCGGTTATCCAACGGAATCCATTGTGGGAGTAGTGTTGGATAGTGAAACCGTTGTAAAGTGAGTCCCATGTAAGGCTGCCGTCCCAGTGCATTCTACAGCATGTGCACAAGCACTGCCCCCCAATCAGACCAGGCCCAATACCTACTTCGGCGTGCATTTGGCAGCCGCGCTGTACTGCAAGTTTTCACAAAAACAAAAAATTTGGAACTTGCGACTGAGGCGTGGCCATGCCCCTGCTGGCGGTTTAGCCAATGAGGGCGAGCCAGCTGCGTGAGGTCATGGCCATGACCCCGCAAAACCCCTGCCACGCCCCCATCCCAAGATCGCGTGCTACAGTGCTGACTGGGACCGTAGCCTTAATCAGTGGCGGCGAGCGTTGGTTAACGCATTCAGGCATCGGATAACGCATTACGGCGTCGAAAAACGGCCCACAGGGTTGCATTGTAAAGCGTTGGATATGCCATTCGTTGTAAAGTGAAACGTGGATAGCGAGGACTACCTGTACCTGGTTTCTATGCCCCCACATGCCACATAAATATCAGCTGCACATATTGCACCTGCCTTTCTGAGATCACAAAGATCCCACTGTCTCCTGTTCCCATTGGCTGATGCTTGGGACCTACACATAGTCTAAGCAACCGGCAGATTGATGACGCCACTACATTTAAAAAACAAAATGAAGATCTGGTAAGTATGTTCTCTTTTTATTTTTAAATCTTTATTTAAGTTTTAAACCAGATGCAGAAAAAGCAATTAAAAGAAAATAGATCGCAAAGTTACAACACGATAAGAAATCTTTCATTTGCAATTAAATTAAGTTGTGGCAATTATCCCATTAGATTGTTATTTAATTTGCATATAAGTGTGGACGGACTCTTTATTACATGAATATTATTTAATCTTAAATATCAAGGGAGTGTGAGGGTAAAAGATTATACTTTAAATTAGGAAATGGGGGGGGGGAAGCATATATTCAGCCATGGTTAATAACTAATGTTTCCAAAAAAAGGTGCAAAAACTAAAAAACCAAGATGCATGTAATCCGTTTTCTACACTTCCCCCTACAAAAGTAACCGTGTCCTAAAAACTGTAAGTGTAAATATAAAGCTAAGTAAATATTTAAAAATATACTAAAAACATGTTTAAAAAAAGTCTCTCCCCACAATGCCTTTCGTAGCACTTTGCAAGGCATTATAGGGTGCCGCTTCGGAGAGCAGAGCAGTGAATAACGACAGCTCCCGGTTCAGCTATGAAAAAAAAGTTGGGGAAAAAAAACAGGACCAAAAATTGAGATCATACTGCTTTAAGCACTTTCCTATAATTGCATCTAAACACCAGCTATAGATATTCTATTTCTGGTTACTTGTTTATTAATCACTTTAAAAACAAGTTGCATTTGTAAATTGCTCAGGGAAAGCACTAATGTAGCTATCACAGATGGGTTATGGGTTGGACACGCAACAACAACAGCTAAAAAAATACTGCTGATCAAAATAGAATATGCAATATAGCTGATATGGTATATCTATGAATATCAATGCAAAATGGTGCTACATTTAAAGATGTTCTTTGTCTGTGCAGGAGTGTTGCTAACCGCCCTATTTAAAGAGGATGCTGCAATGTACTTGTATTGCAAGGCGTTCCATCAGTGGAAGGGTTAAAAGACAATATTGTATATGATTTTGACCTTCTGGCTGGTTTTTACAGGCCTGTATCCTATCATGATAACAAACCTTTGCCCCTTGGATCAGCTGGTACTGTTTGGCTCAACAGGAACTGATAAGGATGCACAGTTATTTTGTTGCTCATGCCTCACTGCAGCTGGATTCTATGTAGATTTTCATTGTGGGAGCTGGCTGCCTGCCTGCCTGATTTTCTGCACCATCATACCAGCTGCAATGTCAGTGCCTTGTGTAGGGAGAGGGGCTGTTGCTTTGAGAACAAAGAAATGATATGAATTGCATAAACTGTAACCTAGGCGCTGTTATACAAAGGCAGCAGTATTTTTCCAGTCCTCTTTTTCTTTGCTTTTATTAAAGCCAGAAAGCTGGAGCTAAGCTGCTTCAATTTCTGAAACATTCATTTAATTAAGCATCACCTCTATGCAAGAAATAGCCTTTGTCATTCCTTAACAATGTGGCTCTGTCTCTGTTGGTGGTTTTGTATTTAATGCTTTATTGTTGTAATATGAATTTATTATGCTCACATTGGCTTAGTTATTTCCTTGGTGCTTTTTTCCAAGGTGCATTACAAAATTTGGTATACAAATGAACATTTGATTGCAATATATATATATTAAAATAAGACAAGAAAACAAATTGGAAAACTTTAAATATAAATATGATTTAAAAAAATGGCTGATGGTCAATAAACATTGTGTTAAGCATTGAGAAATCTAATTGTCTTCCTTAAATAAATGTAACCATGCTTAAAGCATTAGTAAATTGTGGGACTTCCCATTTTAAGGATATTTTGACAGAGATTATGGTGTAAATGAATTTAATTCACCCCACAATCTGGGACCAATGACATTTTTTAAAAATCAACGTTTTTGAAGGATAGTTAGGAGGCAAGGGAATAACGAGGCATTTCTAAGCAAACGAGTTATAACATATTGATCAACTACAAGATAATAAACAAATGGTCTTTATTGAACCCTGAATAGCCCCTCATGAATCTGACACGGAGAACAAAGGCCCATATTTACTAAGCTATCTTCTGCAATAAGACACGTTCTGGTGTTGGCTGACACCGTACTGCCCTTTGAATGGGACACAAGGTGTCTTCCGGTGCAGAAAGGGTCCCTGCGGGACAAATCTCAGAGAGAAGGCAATGAAAGTAATGTATCTATTGTCAGCATATAAATCAAATTCCAAGGTGATCTTCCCAAGTGAACCTGCATAAAGTGTAAATAAGATTGGTCCTTTACACAACTCCAATAGAGAGTGGTTTGGGATAGGTTATACAGGCATACCCTGCATTAACATACGCAATGGGACCGGAGCATGTATGTAAAGCGAAAATGTACTTAAAGTGAAGCACTACCTTTTTCCTACTTATCGATGCATGTACTGTACTGCAATCGTCATATACGTGCATAACTGATGTAAATAACGCATTTGTAACAGGTTTTATAGTCTCCCCGCTTGCGCACAGCTTCGGTACAGGTAGGGAGCCGGTATTGCTGTACAGGTAGGGAACCGGTATTGCTGTTCAGGACGTGCTGACAGGCGCATGCGTGAGCTGCCGCTTTCCTATTGAGCGATATGTACTTACTCGCGAGTGTCCTTAAACCGGGGTATGCCTGTATAGTGCCACCAATTTGGATATTTTGCATGTATTAAAAAGTGACACTATTACTTTAATATACTATGCAGTTGAAAAACAACGGAAACAAAATGACGATAAATTGCTTCAGTTGGTCTATGCTGCAAGTGACCTACAACCACTTTGTTTGATTGTTATCAATCTGGCTTCTGAAATAGTTCTTCTTTCAGTAAACAAGCCATGAATAAAGCAGCAAACCACACTGTTCATTTCTCTTTTGGAGAGGGGGAGTTTTAATCACCTGAACCGGAGGGGTACCCAGGAGTTGATCTGTGGCCCCTGATGTCCACAGATCCCCCGGTCCCCGTGATATTATTCCTTTTGTCCGGCTTTGTCACACTTGAACCGGTCAGCCTATAGAAAGCAGCATTCACATTGCAGCAGTGTTTGATGACCTGGTGGCCATGTTTGTAGTTTTTTTGTGTCTCATATGCACAACAAAAAACAAAATATATTGGGAACCAGGGGATCTCCAAACTTTGGACGACTGCCTATCGGCTCTGGAGGATCCCCCGGTTACGGGTATGCTTTAAAAGAAAAAAATGGAGAGAAGAGGTGTTAATTGCTACTTTAAGAGCATGTAGTTCAGGACAATATTGAGTAATCCGCCTTGACCTTTCTGCTGTATTTGACAGGATGCGCCAGAGTCTCATCTTAGATTTGCATTCTCCTGACATTTTGGGTTCTGTTTATAGTTGGTTTCCAATTATTTATTCCATTGTTCCTATAAAATAAAGGGGGTACTGATTTATCACGTTGCTCTCATTTGTTCATTGGCGTCCCTAAACCAGTTTCTCACTTCTGTTTTGTTTTCACGGCTAATCCTGTGACTTTATTATTTTGCTCTAGGTCAGGTGTTTTTCAATAGGGATTCCGCGGGCATCTCTACAGGATTCCCCTGCAACTTTCAGGTCATTTGAAAATGGTACCAAATACAGAACAATTTACAATGCATCTGATCTCAGACACACTATTATAGAGGGTTGAGGTTTCGCAGATTTTCACAATATAATTATAGGGTTCCTTACCCCAAAAAGTATTTAAAAAAACACTGCTCTACTTTAACCTGGAGAGAATGCTTTGTAACGACACAGGGGTATTATTTACATTTTTTAGCCTTGCCAGTTCCATGGCTCCTAATGCAGTGAAGAGGTAAATATTTGCTACATCTGACAATGTTCCATGGTGGAAGCTGTGTGGTTAGAAACTAACGTCACACATTTGAAGCAAACCGAGCAGTAGCACTTGAGTAAATAAACATTTTATAGGAGGCCGTGCAGTGAACTGTAAGGTCCTAGAAATCTGCCACGTGGCACTTGTGGGCCATAGCCAATGGCTTCAAAGTGGCCATTAATGACATCACTATTTGTGACTACAGTAATTGTGGGGCAGCTTTATACTGGAGGTAATTAAAGCTTTAGTGAAAACCTATTATTGAATTTCAGTTCAAGGCCTTTTGTTCGTGGAAAGTTTCAAGCAACATACATGATCTACTAATGTTTTCTTTATGTATGGCAGGTCACTGCCAGATTTTTTTTTTTTGTTTTTGCAATACTCCCTTAATCCATTTTAAAGTCACATCATTTTCTATGTAATTTCTATTGTGGATTTTATCTGAGCCCAATAAATTACTGATCTGCAGTATACCAATCTTTTAAATGTCTTTCGAAAATGCTAGTACTGTATGTTCATTCAGAAGTTTGTTCCATTTCAAGTACAGTCAGTCCTCGGTTATCCAGCGGAACCCGTTCTGGGAGTAGCGTTGGATAGTGACACCGCTGTAAAGTGAGTCCCATGTTAATCAGTGGCGGTGAGCGTTGGATAACGCATTCAGGCGTCGAAAAACGGCCCATAGGGTTGCATTGTAAAGCGTTGGATATGCCATTCGTTGTAAAGTGAAACGTTGGATAGCGAGGACTACCTGTAAGGCACATTTTATTTGGTTCTACTGGATGCTGTATCCGTGTCTTTTTGTTTCTTATTTGTGCTGCCATTTTGGTGTGTTGGCTGAACAGACCCAAATGCTGTAAAGTGTTAGGGCTGTTATACACAGCATGCGGCCGTGCGTGCCTATGCGAACGCGCATGCACGTGCCGCATGCTTTTTTTAAGTATACTGTGTTGAGTGTATACAGTGTTGAGTATGTTTATGTGTAGACGTGTGTGTGTGTGTGTGTGTGTGTGTGTGTGTGTGTGTGTGTTTATGTGTCATTTATTATTTATTAAAAAAAAATTGTTAAAAATAAAAATGTATTAGACTTGTGCATACACACGCACACGCATACATATATATATACACACACACACACACATACATACATACATGCATACATACATATACACACACACACACATACATACATTCAGCGCAGTTAGCAGCGCGAAAAGATGAATTTCCACATCTTCGCCGCTGTCTGTCGACTCCCCTCTCCCTGCCGTGCGCGCGCGGCACATCTATAGAAAGGCTGACTAACGTCAGCCAACTAAAAATCCGTGCACGGCACTAGAACGTGCCTAAAAGTGAAGAAAATAGATGTGTGTAGTGCCTAGCCTACTCACGTATCTGTTATCCTTCGATGGTAGAGATGTGGGCACCTTAGAAGATCTGTCAGCTACACTAGCAGATTTACAGATTTGACGGTGATGGCAGTTACTAATTTTGGATTCACGATCTATGCTTTGAATAGTAGAACATAGGGGCCCTTACATCAAGTGTTATCGCAACCATTCCAGAGTTAACCCCTTTTGACTTGCAATAACCCCTACCCCTACATGATGCATAGGCCCCATAAACTTTCACTTATGGTTTGGGCTGTGGTCTACTTGGGAGAAGGTTTATCTTAACCATTGCTGGAGTTTTTAGCCAACACTGAAGGTCTCAGGTAGGGAATGAAGATACTCTTTACTTGTCATTCAAGTTATTTCTTAGGCTGAGTCCCCGCTGGCACTGAGCTCGCTGAGCGGGCGGCGCTTGGCACGGTTACTTGCATATATATATGCAAGTTCCGGCTCACATGATGCGCGCATGCGCGGGCACACACGCTCGGCGCTTTTGTAAATAAAAATGTTAAACTTTCCCGCTTGCACAGATAGCCCGCAATTGCACCCCCCCCGCGCGCGTGTGCAAGTTGCAGAACACCCAGCGCTCATGCTCTAAGCATGAGCGTGCTCAGCGCCAGCAGGGACTCAGCCTTAAGAACCAAAGATGGCTTTCGAACCTACTGAATGGTAGAAAATCAATACAAGTAAACCAACTGTTTCAAAACCATGCATCTATGTTTGTGCTTGTGAAATGAAATTACCTTTCTCCTCTATTGTTACAAGAACAGCAGTGAGAGAAGATGTGAACAATTTCAGGTAACAAATTTAATTTAATACAGTGTCCCATCTGCAAAACTGATGCAAACAAATAGCACCATTTTTATCAATCAAAAGGAATCCCAGGGAAAGCAATGGGAGTTTTTTATTTGCTAAATCTGGTGCAATTCGTTTATATAGCTTTAGACCAGGACTCAGGGCCTGTCTGTTCATATCATATCAACAGAAGACATTTCCTATGACAAAAAGGGAGTCATTGGGGATGAAAAGGGAACTTATAATGAATAGCTCCTTAAAGAACGGTTATAAGGAATATTAAAGCAGCCAGTGTGCTGTGTATGCTCTGAATTTAGTCTAAAGATACTTCGGCAATAAGTGAAGAACGGCAGCACCCAGAGTAAAGTAAATACTGTCATATGAAGAAGCTCTGGATATTTTGGAATCCCTATGTAACCTGGATATGGTCAGAGCGACAGCAATTGGTGATGTTTAAAATCCCAGTTCTATTCAGTAGAGTTGTCAAAGATATAATAAGTACCTGGGCAAATCCCAGAGATAAAGTCTTCAGGATGTTAACGTTTTACAAGATTTAAAAAAAAAAAAATGCTGCCTCTATATTGCTGCAAGACTGGACAGCACGGCGCATATAGTATGTGTTCCTCAGGACAGCACGGTGCATATAGTATGTGTTCCTCAGGACAGCACGGTGCATATAGTATGTGTTCCTCAGGACAGCACGGCGCATATAGTATGTGTTCCTCAGGACAGCACGGAGCATATAGTATGTGTTCCTCAGGACAGCACGGAGCATATAGTATGTGTTCCTCAGGACAGCACGGAGCATATAGTATGTGTTCCTCAGGACAGCACGGAGCATATAGTATGTGTTCCTCAGGACAGCACGGAGCATATAGTATGTGTTCCTCAGGACAGCACGGTGCATATAGTATGTGTTCCTCAGGACAGCACGGAGCATATAGTATGTGTTCCTCAGGACAGCACGGCGCATATAGTATGTGTTCCTCAGGACAGCACGGTGCATATAGTATGTGTTCCTCAGGACAGCACGGTGCATATAGTATGTGTTCCTCAGGACAGCACGGTGCATATAGTATGTGTTCCTCAGGACAGCACGGTGCATATAGTATGTGTTCCTCAGGACAGCACGGAGCATATAGTATGTGTTCCTCAGGACAGCACGGCGCATATAGTATGTGTTCCTCAGGACAGCACGGCGCATATTGTATGTGTTCCTCAGGACAGCACGGCGCATATAGTATGTGTTCCTCAGGACAGCACGGCGCATATAGTATGTGTTCCTCAGGACAGCACGGTGCATATAGTATGTGTTCCTCAGGACAGCACGGCGCATATAGTATGTGTTCCTCAGGACAGCACGGCGCATATAGTATGTGTTCCTCAGGACAGCACGGCGCATATAGTATGTGTTCCTCAGGACAGCACGGCGCATATAGTATGTGTTCCTCAGGACAGCACGGCGCATATAGTATGTGTTCCTCAGGACAGCACGGTGCATATAGTATGTGTTCCTCAGGACAGCACGGAGCATATAGTATGTGTTCCTCAGGACAGCACGGCGCATATAGTATGTGTTCCTCAGGACAGCACGGCGCATATTGTATGTGTTCCTCAGGACAGCACGGCGCATATAGTATGTGTTCCTCAGGACAGCACGGCGCATATAGTATGTGTTCCTCAGGACAGCACGGTGCATATAGTATGTGTTCCTCAGGACAGCACGGCGCATATAGTATGTGTTCCTCAGGACAGCACGGCGCATATAGTATGTGTTCCTCAGGACAGCACGGCGCATATAGTATGTGTTCCTCAGGACAGCACGGCGCATATAGTATGTGTTCCTCTGGACAGCACGGCGCATATAGTATGTGTTCCTCAGGACAGCACGGCGCATATAGTATGTGTTCCTCAGGACAGCATGGAGCATATAGTATGTGTTCCTCAGGACAGCACGGAGCATATAGTATGTGTTCCTCAGGACAGCACGGCGCATATAGTATGTGTTCCTCAGGACAGCACGGCGCATATAGTATGTGTTCCTCAGGACAGCACGGCGCATATAGTATGTGTTCCTCAGGACAGCACGGCGCATATAGTATGTGTTCCTCAGGACAGCACGGCGCATATAGTATGTGTTCCTCAGGACAGCACGGCGCATATAGTATGTGTTCCTCAGGACAGCACGGAGCATATAGTATGTGTTCCTCAGGACAGCACGGAGCATATAGTATGTGTTCCTCAGGACAGCACGGTGCATATAGTATGTGTTCCTCAGGACAGCACGGAGCATATAGTATGTGTTCCTCAGGACAGCATGGCGCATATAGTATGTGTTCCTCAGGACAGCACGGTGCATATAGTATGTGTTCCTCAGGACAGCACGGTGCATATAGTATGTGTTCCTCAGGACAGCACGGTGCATATAGTATGTGTTCCTCAGGACAGCACGGTGCATATAGTGTGTGTTCCTCAGGACAGCACGGAGCATATAGTATGTGTTCCTCAGGACAGCACGGAGCATATAGTATGTGTTCCTCAGGACAGCACGGAGCATATAGTATGTGTTCCTCAGGACAGCACGGTGCATATAGTATGTGTTCCTCAAGACAGCACGGAGCATATAGTATGTGTTCCTCAGGACAGCACGGAGCATATAGTATGTGTTCCTCAGGACAGCACGGTGCATATAGTATGTGTTCCTCAGGACAGCACGGTGCATATAGTATGTGTTCCTCAGGACAGCACGGTGCATATAGTATGTGTTCCTCAGGACAGCACGGTGCATATAGTATGTGTTCCTCAGGACAGCACGGTGCATATAGTATGTGTTCCTCAGGACAGCACGGAGCATATAGTATGTGTTCCTCAGGACAGCACGGTGCATATAGTATGTGTTCCTCAGGACAGCACGGTGCATATAGTATGTGTTCCTCAGGACAGCACGGAGCATATAGTATGTGTTCCTCAGGACAGCACGGTGCATATAGTATGTGTTCCTCAGGACAGCACGGTGCATATAGTATGTGTTCCTCAGGACAGCACGGAGCATATAGTATGTGTTCCTCAGGACAGCACGGAGCATATAGTATGTGTTCCTCAGGACAGCACGGCGCATATAGTATGTGTTCCTCAGGACAGCACGGCGCATATAGTATGTGTTCCTCAGGACAGCACGGCGCATATTGTATGTGTTCCTCAGGACAGCACGGCGCATATAGTATGTGTTCCTCAGGACAGCACGGCGCATATAGTATGTGTTCCTCAGGACAGCACGGTGCATATAGTATGTGTTCCTCAGGACAGCACGGAGCATATAGTATGTGTTCCTCAGGACAGCACGGCGCATATAGTATGTGTTCCTCAGGACAGCACGGCGCATATAGTATGTGTTCCTCAGGACAGCACGGCGCATATAGTATGTGTTCCTCAGGACAGCACGGCGCATATAGTATGTGTTCCTCAGGACAGCACGGCGCATATAGTATGTGTTCCTCAGGACAGCACGGAGCATATAGTATGTGTTCCTCAGGACAGCACGGCGCATATAGTATGTGTTCCTCAGGACAGCACGGCGCATATAGTATGTGTTCCTCAGGACAGCACGGCGCATATAGTATGTGTTCCTCAGGACAGCACGGCGCATATAGTATGTGTTCCTCAGGACAGCACGGCGCATATAGTATGTGTTCCTCAGGACAGCACGGCGCATATAGTATGTGTTCCTCAGGACAGCACGGCGCATATAGTATGTGTTCCTCAGGACAGCACGGCGCATATAGTATGTGTTCCTCAGGACAGCACGGAGCATATAGTATGTGTTCCTCAGGACAGCACGGTGCATATAGTATGTGTTCCTCAGGACAGCACGGTGCATATAGTATGTGTTCCTCAGGACAGCACGGAGCATATAGTATGTGTTCCTCAGGACAGCACGGCGCATATAGTATGTGTTCCTCAGGACAGCATGGCGCATATAGTATGTGTTCCTCAGGACAGCACGGCGCATATAGTATGTGTTCCTCAGGACAGCACGGCGCATATAGTATGTGTTCCTCAGGACAGCACGGTGCATATAGTATGTGTTCCTCAGGACAGCACGGAGCATATAGTATGTGTTCCTCAGGACAGCACGGCGCATATAGTATGTGTTCCTCAGGACAGCACGGCGCATATAGTATGTGTTCCTCAGGACAGCACGGAGCATATAGTAAGTGTTCCTCAGGACAGCACGGCGCATATAGTATGTGTTCCTCAGTAACGCAACCTCAGTAAGGATTGCTTTAGGACAGCCACAAAAATGGAGAAAGGTTTTGTTAAAGGATATTGTTAAGCAATGTGTGTGTGTGTGTGTGTATATATGTATAGCAAATGGATATATTACTGTATGCTCATCTGCATGTCTTAGACAGGTCTGCAACCCTGCCTTTCACCATTATCACCCAACATACAGCACTTCCACTGCAGCAAGGGATTCTGGGAAATGACATGCAAATGAGCACACAGTGCCACTTTTTGCTTCAAAACCATTCGACATGGTTCCCTATAGGCTTAAGCTTGCTGCATGGTCACAGCTTTGAGCACAGCCAGGGTTAAGATGCATAGCCAGCAAACCACCCACAGACAGCTGTTTCGAGCTTAATGGGTCTCATCAGTGTGGGGTTGATTATGCTGGCTATGCAAAAAAAAAAAAGAAGCAAGGGACAGGGTTTACCATACTTAGTTAAGTTATGGTGGGTAAAAAAAGTGACAAAAACCCTCCACAACAAAGCATATAGTGATAATAGTGAAAGGCGAGGTTGCAGACCTGTCTAAGACATGCAAATGAGCATACAGTAATATATCCATTTGCTATATGCTTTGTTGTGGAGGGTTTTTGTCACTTTTTTTACCCACCATAACTTAACTAAGTATATAAGTCTCCGGAACCAGAAATAGCGTGGTTCATCTTGGGAGAACGTGTTTTGATTTCTCTAATAAATTCATAGGCAAAATTGGCATAATTGCTGCTTTAATTGCCATGCAAGGACCCATATATAAGTGGGATCTCACAATACAATGTTGAGGTGTTCTGGGGAGTAAGTAAAGATTACAATCATTTTATGGCAAGTGGATGAGGGGTGTTATGGTAAAATTGCTATGCCGTTTCCGTGTTAAGCAGCATAGTTTGTTACCATTTTCAAAACAAGTTCCTTACCCCCTGAAATGTATATCTATTAGGTGACCTGACGCTACACCTGACATGACAGTCTATGGCATATGCCGACATCTGGGGAAAAAGAAAGAAAATGTATATTAAACCCTACAAATTGTAGGGTTGGTTAAGAATCTGATGACTACAGGCAACTGCTTAACATCCATCCCATTTATCAATTACTCTTTGTCCATTACAGTATATTGTTATGGTAAATTGGAATTTTCATCGAGGCGAAAGTAGAAAAACTAGTATAAATCAAGTATTGTCTTGTACAATGACCCCTTATGAATAAAGACAAGCACTTTCAGTACACTTCCGTTAGCTCAAAATGTTTTAACAATTTTAATGTTTTAGTTACACATTAAATATTTTTCCACGCTGACAATAATTCTGACAGCTCGTGCTGATCCAGTATACTAGAATGGCATTGATTTCAATGGCAGTTGGCAGTATTTAGAACCAGCCCCGTAATACCCAGTGTTTTTTGTTGGAGTACTCATTCCATTTTTTGCATTTTAAAGATCAATTTGATTTTGTGGTGTATGAGTTTTTGGTTATACAATATCAACTAAAGTATGTTCACAGTATAATCACACAGTTGGTGTCTGTTCTACCCTGCTGGGTGGTGTATTGTCATTTCTAGAACACAAGGCTCAAATGACTAATGTATTACTAGGGCCCACACATTATCGGCTCATCAAAAACCGCAAATGTATACCTAAATGTTGACAATCAGAACAAATGTAAGTATACTAAAATGTCACACTATGTACCCAACATATCACATTGTTAGATGAAATTACTGTATATGGCCGATACTTTGAAACATTATATTCATATTGGAAAACATAGTTTAATGTAAAAGTGAAAAAATTATGTTTACATCTTGAAAACAATATTTTGCCATAGTCCTGGGGAGGGCTCAAAGAATACTGCAAGTGCAGGAGAAACACACCTAACAATGTTTTGCGTTCTGGGGCATGATTTGTGAATGTAAACAGGTAATTGACATGCTTTTCTGTGCTGCTCCCCAAATGTAGTGAGACTTTATTCTAAACTTGTATCTCGCAATGGTAATTCCTGAGCCCTGGTTTAGTTTTGTGGGCTAGAGGTCAGAAGCTTATCCAAATAACTGTTGAAATCTGTATTTAACAAAGAAGTCAAGCTAATGCTGTCTCTAGATTGACCTTCACTACTAAAATCAGACACTCCAAAATATATCTGAGCACTAGCCATATCAGAAATTCATTGGCAGTCAAATGTAAACTAGCCACAGTGTGTAAGAGCAGTTTCTCTGTAAAACATTTGTTTCAAAGGTTTGTGTTTGACCCCTACAACAGGCCTCTTTAATTTGCTGCTCCTGGGCCAAATCCGGCCTCCAAAGGACCTTGGATTAGTCCTTGGACTATCTGCCTCTGCTGATTTTATTGCAGTTGATCAGGCAGCTAAGTGCAATCTTTCCCACTGCATTGAAGTATAGTCATTTTAAATACATCATTTGCATTGTGGTAAACTTCTGGCCTTTCTACGTGTGTATATATATTTTATAATTTTTTTTTAATACTGCACTTTAAAAACTTAGTTGAATTTCTCTGCTGTACAATTTCTACATGCAGCGATAGATTGAGATGTGCTACTGGTTGCTGATCTACAGTATGCTAACAGCCTGATCCTTTCCTGCGTTTGCTGCTATGTGTAATAAAAAGGCATTGAGATGAGGGACAAAACCAAGTGTATCATAAGATTATGCTTTGCTTCCTTCTATTCAAATATTGATGACTTGTTATTATGCTTTAATTATGTAACTTGAATTAGCATAGGATTTATTTTTGAATGAATATTCTAAAATGCATAAATAAATAACCAGCCATACATTTAGTAACCTGATGTGATGTTTTGCCTATTAACAAGTACTTTTTGTGCGACCCTTCTGCTGCAACGTAGCAAGGCAGGATCAACTCAACTGTGGGGTTGCAGTTCTGGAGAAATAAACAGACCCGTCACGTGCCTGTACTTAAAAAGACTACATTTCCCATAGCTCTATGCGCGCGCATGCGCTCTCCCCTTCCAGTTGTCAAAGTGCTCTTGGCGATCGGTCGTTCGCTTGCAGCAAAGCGAAAGAAGAACACATAGCATTATTTTATCGGTCATTAAAAGTGAACACAAAAAAAAGGTAATTATAAGCGATACAGAGAAGCTAATGCGTTTTATAGCTGCATGCACAAATCTATTTGGATGACTATCCATTTAATTGTATGGTCCCGGGCTGAAATTTAAGGGAAATATATACTGGAAAATGGTATATTTGTGGCTACGATATTATTTTTCTTCCGTGCATCCAAAAGTTAGTATTTATTATGTAGTATCAATCCGGGCTGGGTTTATTTGTGAAATGTAGGTCTTGACCTTGAGCAATCAAGCGAGTTTGTGCCTGAAAGGTAATTAAGATTGCTGATTGCAAATCGACCAATGCATTACTAAGGCAGATCGACTTCCTATTCATCTTTAGGTGGATGTTTCAAATGTGCCTTAAATTCCTATATTCGGTCAAAATAAATTGGTATCTGAATACAACTGTCCTTTCGCCATTGTATAATATGGACGAGATTACTGGCTATTGTATTTGTACAGTATGTGTTATGTAGAGGTCAGGGGGGTACTTAATCCCCCTAAACACACACACACACTTTTATCTGATTGGGGACAGTGGAGTGAACAAATTAATGTGCATATAATAGAGAATGTTACCTGTATTTTTAATTGAAAGCTGCTTAGGGTGATAACTGGTTATCCCCTACAGTCTTTAAACTGTTTTTGTGATTGGGGTGTGCCTATCCTCTCCCATTTTGTATGCGTACGTGTAATTAGCAGTCGTATACTAATGCCCCACCTAATGTTCATCAAAGTATAGTTGGACATTTCTTACAACTACCGATATATTGTCATTCCCAAGTGCCATCATAATTGTTGGTGTAGATGGAGTAATATAGAATCCTTGGTAGAAATATCCTTTCTCGCCTCCCTCACCTATTTAATAAAATATCACATCTTTATTATAGTTTATCAAATTGTATCCAATTGCAAGTGTGAAAAAAACTATAAAGAAGGTGGTGTGTGTGTGTGTGTGTGTGTGTGTGTGTGTGTGTGTGTGTGTGTGTGTGTGTGTGTGTGTGTGTGTGTGTGTGTGTGTGTGTGTGTGTGTGTGTGTGTGTGTGTGTGTGTTTTTTTTCACTGCCAACATTTTCCCAAAAAATAGCTGCTATGTTTATACGTTAATATTTCCCATTTGAATTGTTCATTTAACACTTTGATTAGGCCACTAGCAAAGCAATGCCACGCAAAGGATTAATTGAATACAACAGGCAGAGAATATGTCAGTTAATTAAAGTAGGACTTTGTCATACTGAACCCACATTGGCTTTTCTGGGGTGCTGGGATATTGCTTCGTATTTCTATGCCTTGCACCACCACTGAAGCTACAGTACAGGCTGCTGATCCTCACTGTGTACTGCTGCAGTACTGTACCGCAGTACATACACTGACTGATCAGAGAGATACTTCCCCTTATCTTTCTGCAAAAACCCACAGGACAGAGTCCTGGCTTCCTGCTGCCTCTCTCCTATATACAGTACAACTACACAAACGCAAAGAAAAAAACCCAACCAGATCTTACTGAATTAGCACACATCAACAAAGGCAGTATTTGCAATGACAGATAAGGATGCATCGCTATGCAGATCTCTGCCAAGTGAGAATTAAATTACTGCTTTATTTCCTAAAACGTGCTAACAATGTTATGCAATCATATTTTTACTAGAACAAGTGCTCAAGAATGCAACGCCCTTTAAAAAGTTGTATGGTCTCTTTGACGATGATGTCTGCAGTTAGCAAGTGTATATAGCTAGTATGCAATATAGTAAGAATATATGGTTAATGTTATTTTTTTAATCATATTTTGGCCTGAATTTAAATGGGTCTATTAAACATTCTTAGTGTTGTGAAGTCTAGAATTGCATATTTGCCTAATGTGAGTTTCTTCATTGTCTCAAGCATTTAGAAAATAGGGATTCTATAATGAAATCTGTAAAAATAAATGAATCACATTCACAGGTGTGTTATGGCTTGGTGGATATTACATGTTTCAGCAATTGATGAACGTTTCTTCTTTGTTACAATACCTAAAATATATTTCTTAAGTCACTAAATATTACAATGTGAAATATTAGGTATTAAAAATATGGTGTGTGTGTGTGTGTTTTATATAATGGTCAGTTAAGAAAACATTGTTCCAAAATGTCCAATTCAATATTAGTTGAGGTTTTGTTTAAGATTACTCCACCCAACGCTGTTTGAAATCACCTTTTGGTGATATATATTTTTTTTACTAGTAGCCAGAGCCTGGAATGATTACAGCAAGAGATGTAACACAATGTTACAGACCTCAGGGCTATTAACCTATGTGGAGGATTGTTTTGTTATGAATCCTTTGGGAGGAATGAATTGTAATTGCAATACAGAACCAACCTTTTATGCATAATGGTAGTTTCTATGAAATATTAACTGGTTTTTTTTGGAGGGGGGGGGGGGGTTCATTTTAAAGTATTTCTGTGCCTATGCATATTCCACTTTTACCTACCAGTCTCTTGCTGCTTGCACTTAACAGAGATTACTCCGTTTCAGAGCCTATGTTAATTTACCAACAATCTTCTATTGTAGGAAACATTTCAGATTAGTGGATGGAATAACATGCGTGTATAATGTACAATGTGAGGGAGAGAGAGTGCTGGAACCCCAAGCAAAGAAACATTATTGTAATATATGTAAAGTACAAGAGGCAATTCACTTTGGAATAAAGAAATGTTGTGGAAAATAACCACACCTATTTAGTATTCCAGTCCCATTTGTAACACGTTGACGTTTTCTAATCGATTCCCAGAGATCTCTCTCGATCTCGATCTCTCTCTCTCTCTCTCTCTCTCTCTCTCTCTCTCTCTCTCTCTCTCTCTCTCTCTCTCTCTCTCTCTCTTCTCTCTCTCTCTCTCTCTCTCTCTCTCTCTCTCTCTCTCTCTCTCTCTCTCTCTCTCTCTCTCTCTCTCTCTCTCTCTCTCTCTCTCTCTCTCTCTCTCTCTCTCTCTCTTTTTCCTCTCTCTCTCTCTCTCTTTTTCTCTCTCTCTTCTCTCTTTTTCTCTCTCTCTTCTCTCTTTTTCTCTCTTTTTCTCTCTCTCTCTTTCTCGTAAAAAAATAAATAAATAATATGACTATGGATGGGCAATGTGCAGGGGTATAGTATGGGCTGGGTAGGTGGTGTCTCATATGCTTTGTCACTAAAAGCTGTGGGTGTGATTTGGCAACCTGCAGCTGGGAAACTCAATCATTGTGCAAGGTTAGCGTGGTAGGGAGAATGAATGGGCTGGGAAGCGGTCTCCCTGTTGAGAGGAGGGGTGCTGCAGGTCTCTGATCACAGGGCAGCAGTGTCTCATAACCTTGCTGAAGGACGCAGCAGTATTTATTGACGTATGCAAATCATAACCTTGCTGAAGGACGCAGCAGTATTTATTGACGTATGCAAATAGCACAGGGGATGGGAGGTGCCTGCAAATCACAGGAACCAGATTCCGGCTCTCCGTGCAGGCTGAGAGCGCAGAGTTCCGGTGCGAGAGCAAAGAGACGTGGCGAAATAGCAGTGTAATCTCTCTGTATAAGCACGTCTCTTCATTACACGGGGAGGGCACACGGCTGCAGCACAGGGGGCGGGGGTGAGCTGCTGCAGCGTTTATTTCTGCAGCCTGTGGCACTATTAGCTGACACACTCAATGGGGGAGTGGGACTTTGCATCGGTTTGTGGTGTAGTCATTATCGCAGGGGACGTTTAGGTGACAATCATAACCCGCTTGTGATTTTCTCATGTTTCAGCTCTGCAAATCATGCAGGATGACTTACTGATGGACAAAAGCAAAGCTCAGCAGCGCACAACAACAGCAGCAGCAGCAACAACAAACAACATCCCAAGCTCCCAGCATCAGCAGCAAGATCCCAGCTCAGAAGCTTCCTGTGCAGCAGAGCCCTCCAGTGCAGAAAGCAGCCCCGGTGTCAGCGCCCCCACCCTCAAGGAGAAGATGCAGATGGAGTCTCCCATTATACCCGGTCTGAGCTTTTCCTCAGCCTGGCCAGCAGGAGCCCCCAGCTGCGCCTTCCCTGTCCCCATCGTTCGGCAGCACTTGGTCCACAGGAGGCACTAGCAGTGCTGTGGATGACAGCTTTTATCAAGGGATTACTCCAGTGAATGGGACCATGCTCTTCCAGAACTTCCCCCACCATCACCATCATCACCACGTCAACCCCCGTGTTTGGGGGCACCTTCTCTCCCCAGCTGGGCTTGCACATCAGACTCATCAGCAACAGCAGAGGAGATCCCCTGTCAGCCCCAATACCCAGCCCCCCTTATAACCAGAGAAACGCTTACAGCCATCAGCCCATCCTAACCAACAAGCCCTCTTCATCCTCCTCTTCCTCACCATCCCCCTTCCAGCTGGAATACCAGCAGAATGCTGCCTGGAATACACACCCTCCAACCCATGGGGGGCCCTGCAGGCTGGGAGGGACCCCCAGCAGGGCAGTAGGGGTTGGAGTAGGGGTAGGAGTTGGGGTCCCCTCCCCACTTAATCCCATCTCCCCAATGAAAAAAACCCTTCTCCAGCAATGTGATCGCCCCCCCTAAATTCCCTCGAGCATCTCCTTTAACCCCCAAATCCTGGGTGGAGGACAACGCTTTCAGGACAGATAACGGCAATAACCTATTGCCCTTTCAGGTAATAAATAACTAAACTCTGCCCTTCTTTGTTAATATATATTTATTTTTATACTAAATGCGTACAGATGTGACCCTGTCATTGTCCGCCATGGTACTGTAAAATACAACCATGTCTGAGTTTTGATTGGATTCCATGTGAATGTTGGCAGAGTATGTCATAAAATACTAGAACATTGCAGCCAGTGGAGCAGATCACATCTGCACATTATGTGGTGCCCTATGCTTCATCTTGCAGGCTGCTTATCACCCATGTATGCCTCATTTAGCTCATGTTTGCATTTGTGTTTTTCACATCTGCTGCAAGATCCCCATAGGATGCCAGAATTCATAACGTCTCTTTAATGCTTTTATATGCATATAGTAAAAAATGTTATATAGTAACATAATATTTGAAATTGAGTGTTTCTATATATCATACCCTGACATATCTACTTATTTTTATAACTTATAATGCATAATTTTACCAACAAGTATTGAGATCAACAATGCAGGGAAGCACATATAAAGGGTTATAAAATGTAATCACGTCACAATGGCAGTCAGGCACGGAAAGCATTTTTTGTATCGTCTTGTCAATTCTGCACCATATGGCTGACTTTGCTTAATTTAGTGCTATGAAGGTTTAATGGCAGCGCTACTACATTGCATTAATGCTGAAAATACTTTTTTATTTAAACCATTTTAATATAAATATAAACATTTGATTTTAATTAACTTGTGTATATTTGGTCATCTTTTTTTCTTACTAATGTGTGTATTTTTAAATTAAGAATTGTAGATGAAATGCCAAAATGCTACCAATGAAACATAACTAAACAAACATTTCTATTTTTAGGATATGGTTTTTTTTTTTTAGTTCTGTGTCCATATACAGTATGCGCATTTCAAATTGGCGTCAAATAATGTTGAGCATACTTAATAGTTAGAATAATGCAGACATTATAAATGCACTGCAGTTGCAATTCATTAGGATATTAACTATATAAATGGGATTTTTAATTAATAACTTTTAGTCAAAAAACTCCCCCTACTTCAACTCAACTGATTTGCTATTGATCACAATTCCAAATCAATAATACAGACCCCCATCATGCATTCTCTTTAGAACATATCATCTAAAATCCTTGATAAATATACGTAATTGCAACAGTGTTTGTGCAGAACAGACCTTTATGCTATGAAGTGTCTGCACAGTCTACAGTAGATACGTTGCACTAAAATATTTAAAGCTGCACTGTTCTTCCAGAGTATTGTTATTTAAGCTGTTTGTATCAGATCAGTTTCACAATTTGCAACAAGGGAAATACAATAATTTTAAGCCTTTGTATCCGCAGAATATATCTAATTGTTTTATTCCTTTTCGTAATGAAATACAAAGTATGTTCACTTATTTACGTCTTTAACACCTTATTTTTTTTTGTTTTATTTGGTGATAAAGATCCATGGTTCATACGATAGACAGTATGCAGTAATTTGTGGTGCTACTATTGATTGCTGCTGTGACTACCAGAATTTATAGAAGTATTATAGCCTTAGGTGGTGTGACATGCAACAGAGATGGGCGTAGCGTTAGCATTCTGCAAGCATTGTCTGTATGTAAAGGCAGACGTTTGGTATAGGCTCATAACAGCTGTTGGAAAATACTGGAAACCCATGCATGTAGAATCTCGCAACTGAAAGACTTTAGTAGTATTTACTTGGTAACTCATTTCAGTTGCCCTTTTAGCAGGACAGACCGAGGCCTGCTGAATTACGGCATCAATTACTTCCTTACTAAGCAGTATTCTGGGAGACTGTCTCTCGGTATTCTCTCGTCTCCCCTTTTTCCTGGGGACGTGGATTTCTGGATGCCTGTTTTTTTAATAGTTGGGCAAACGGAAAGAAGCACTTTTTGGCCATATCTATGTTCCCATAACCTTCCTATCGTCTGCATTATTTTATTGTAACCACATTCTTGCAGTGCTGTGACACAGATACTTTCATTTAAGAAATGCTTCTAGTGTCTAATCCTCTTCATTATATTCTAGTTTAGGGTGCATTGCTGCAGTTGCTACCATTGGGTAACCCTACCCCATTAGAGATGCGATACCCTTTTTACTCCCATAAATAAAGCAGCACTATATTATTCCTAGTTGGAAGTTATCACCATAAATAGAGTATGCAGAGGAAATACATTTCTGTCAAATAGAATCCTATATACAATCCAAGTTATTTTTCTTCCTCTTCTCACTTGTTTCCTTGTTAAATTTAAGAATATTAATTTGGTTCTTTTGGGCTTTTAAACTTCTGAGTTCCAGCCTTCTTCCTGACAGCTGTCAGCAGTATCTTGACGCATAGTATCGACCATGCCAGGAATTGGTCTGATTCACATTGTAATCGCCCAAATGTAAACAAATCTTGGAACCAAATAATGCCTCCGAAACAAAATTGAAAAGGGGCAAGTGTTTTGTAGTGTGCTGTGCTTATGCTGTCATATCTAGAATGAAATATAAATTGTGATGGATTTCTGCTTTAAGCAGGTGCACAGTTTTCATGTTTGACTGGTAGGAAAGACATTGCAGTGTCAGTTTTCAAGCTAGTGTGGAAAATGACTGTTGCACGGCCCATAGGAAAGTATGTTTAACTTGCATCAGAGTGAGAGCGCTCATCCGTGTAATGGCTTCTCTGCCATTTTAAAAGTTGGGCTATCATTTTAAGATGGTTGCTGGCTTTGCACATTCAGACCTGAAAGGAGAACAATAAATGTCATGGAGTATACAATAGGAACTGGTTTTGTTGGTGACCAGTAGGTTGTTTCTTATAGCAGAAAATAACGCAGCAGCAATTCTAAAGTGACATTGATTAAGGTTGTATTATAAAGCAATCAGAGGAGACTGGTGAGTCGTATGGTGGAGACAGGTGGAAAACGAAACAAGATACTCGGCTCTGCTAGTCACTAGACACAAATATTAATCTATGTGCAAAAGAAAGAAACAATATTTTGACAAAACAATTTGTTCAGCTCTAGTAGTGATTAGACAAGATAAAACTACTCGAAGTGCTAAAGAAAAACACAATGCTGAAGAACAAGGTTTATTGCAATAGATGCTAATTTACCAACAAGGTACTTTGCGGTATTTCTATACCTTCAAAGTATACAAAATAGCCGATTCAAGTCTGTATGCACTGTGTGATTGCATCAGAGCTATACATGTACCGAGATAGGGCATCAAACAAACGTGTCATTTGTCGACCGTAAAATAAGAGGCCATTCAGTTACATTTATCACCCACAGCGGTGAGACTTGGCGCAGAAATAACAAAACAGTGTTATACATCATATATGATATTGGTACTGTATTATCATAGGCACTATAAACACAATTCATCAATTAATTTCGTGGTTGGCAAGTTGCCCACTAAACTCTGTTACAAAACATGGAAAGAGGCACATATGAGACCAAGAAGGCACTGGGACTGCGGGTGTCTCCATTAGTAGGTCTTAATGAGACCACTTTGGATTGCACCAGTCTATATGCTATCACTGCACTGCAACCAGGGTGAGACGGAAGACTCGCATTACAGATTATCCACTTAAAACAAACGTACATAGTTTGCTTTGAGGGTTCATTTACTCCTTGTGCCATATACTAGTGTGTATTGTGCGTGACCCTAATTTGCAGGTGCACCACTAGGCAATAACACTATAGGAAGTGTCCTATATACATTTATATGGCCAAATAAATAGGAGCTTATCTGACTTCAATAGTGGTTTACGTTGCCTTTTATTATTATTTTATAACTAAATATCAGTATGTATGACCAAAGTATAGATTTTTAATATCGTCCAGTTTGTAGATCTATCAGTACCATTATGATTTGTTTTGATACGACTCGCCAGTCTCCTCTGATTAGCCTATCCACCTCCCTGGTAGCCCACAGTACTATATTCATTGCACTCAAATTTTAGTTCGAGCGAGGTCCCCCCATCTGTCCAGATGTATTATAAAGCAGCTTCAAAAGAAATAATTCAAAATGGAACTGTATTTAAGTGCTCAGAAAAATATGACTCCAGTTTTAGAAAATCTCTGAAGTATGGGCTCCATATGGGAAAGTAAAGTTGAATTTGTGTCGTATTTGTATTGCGAGTGTGTGACCCGTGAAGGGAATAAAAGCTTTCTGGGAAATTTGTTGTAAAGCACAATTTGAGTGTGTATGACTGCTGTCTTCTTTTTTTAAAGCAGGAATACCCTCGAAATAATTTTGTGTGAACTTCATCCAGGGCTCTTCAGATCTGTACCATGCTGATCCTATTACAGGGCTGCTCCTGCTATAGGAGGTATGAACCAGTGGGCTAAATAGTCATGGCTGCCTGTAGAGAACAGGGCTGTTCCACTCGTTCATTGGCATGCTTGCATAATGCTGCGGACTGCCACGTTGTTTCCTTAAGGCTAAGGCCCCGCTAAGGCCATTTGCTGACCACTGGCCTGCCGGTTCAGATTAATACAATAAATGAAGCAAGGGGAACTACTGTCTTACAGGTCAATATAATCAGTATTTATTATATGCTTGTGAAATAGTAGGAATTTTGTAAAGACTTTAATTTGTATTCCTATAGCAGCAGTCACCGAATGTGTGTATCTGGCGACCACATTTTGCTTCTGCCATGGTTTAAGGTTCAGTAATTCATGTCATGGACGTGCTATAATTTAAATTAAAATCACACTTCTTAATTAGCGATTTCTGTCAGTAGTTGCTGCACAGATAGGACAAATTATTTTAGTAGTTGTGGTCACCAAGCCAATTATACAAACATTTGATCTGTTTTTCTTCAATAAATACTAGTGAGTGACAGCATTATACGCCTACACATAATGAATTGGAATCTCATTTAGCGAAGATTTTTTTTTTTTTTAATACAAATATTGTGTCCTTTTTATAGGTGAAGATTACAAATTCTGCATATCCTATTCTATATCATATTTCATTGAATGATAAATGAAAACACAATTCATTTGAAAACTGGTAGGCCCAATTACATTTTGGGGGAAAAAGACCACTAAAGTAAAGAATTGTGCATAATTGTTTCTCACTTAGAGTATTGTTCATTAAACTGTGATTGTGCCGATTTGAGCATGGAAGTCCATTGAACTTTCACAGCTATTGTGCCCCCATCTCAGCACTATTGCAGTCTAAGGCCTCGGCCATGTTACCTGCTTGCATGCTGACGCTCGCTCATGCTTGCCACTGAGCCGCTACAGCCGCAATTAGAGTGTCTTTAGTAGGGGCTCGCCTACGCTTCCGCAAGCGCGCGAAAGCGTAGGTCTTAGCATATTTTAAAAATCAAGCGCTTGCCGGAGCGCAGGGCCGGTCACGTGAGCGGTTCGCCCAATGAGGGCGAACCAGCTCCGTGATGTAACTGGCCCGCCCCCTGACGGCGCGCAGGGCAAACAACCGCTAGGCCAGGGAAAGCACCCGCTTTCCCTGCGCCTCAGCACGCAAGCGAAGAGCCTGGACGAGGCCTAAAGAATAACCCTTTTAGAATCTTGTACGTTAACCCAACTCGTATTAAATGCATCTATGCATTGAGTTAGACAAAAATAATTAGGGAAATGTAATGTTAGCTTTGGCATCTTCATGTTAAACTGTTGGGGAACGTCAATGTTCCACGGTTTACTAGTTCCTCGCATTAAAGGAAATATTGTCATATTGTTTTGAAAGAAAAGTAGATCCTGTTACAAGTCGTGGTGACATGCACTGGAACATGACATTTTTCAGGAATCTCTTCTTCGAAAATCTCTTCCTCTCTCTGGACTCTGGTCACTTATTGTCTTTTTCAGTGTATGGATCCATCATTCACGCCCCCCTCGGCGCGCTCTCAGGCTACCTAGACCCGCGGTCGGGTGTCCTGCCTCCTGCGGCGCATCTTGCGGATCAGCAAATGCCAGCGCTCCATCTAGGGGCGCGCGCGGACCGCACTCGGCTCTAAGTGGCGTTCCCGCTGGCCCCGCCTCCGGGCTTCGTTCGCGCGGTCACGTCATCATCCCGTGTGTGCGTCACCCGCGCACGCGCGCAGAGTCTCCTCCGTTCCTCTGTGTAGAGGGATACACCTGTGTTGCCTCTCTCAGCCAACCACAGCCAGGCATACTCCTGAGTATGCTCCCAGCTCATTGGACTATTCTGCCTTATATGCTTAGCCTGCATATTGGCTGGGCATAACCTTGTTTATGTGCGCTGTGTTCACTGCAGTCTTGCCCCCTGTCTGAGCCTTGCCTGTCTTGTCCCGTGTTGCCTGACCTTGCTTGTTATTAGATTCCGCACTGCTCCGCTCCTGACCCGGCTTACTAACGACGATCCGTACCTCTCCGCTCCTGACCCCGGCTTACCCACGATGATCCGCACCTCTCCGCTCCTGACCGCGGCTTACCCACGATGATCCGCACCTCTCCAATCCCGACCTTGGCTAAAGTACCTGCAACGATCCATACCTCTCCAATCCAGACCTCGGCAAGTATCACTGACCATCCTGGCCTCTCCTATCCCAACCCGGCTCCCTCGACTTATCTACACTCCAGATGCGCCCTTGCGGCTGTGGGTTGGCGTTTATCAAATTTCCGCCTCGGCCCCGCGGTCACGCCTTGTTTGTGGTGAGCGCATCGTTACATTGAGGTAATCACTTTGCTGTCTCTCTGCTACCTCAAACGCAACATGTCCAAAACAAATAATCATTTTTCCTCCCTCTAATTGTAACCCTTTGCTGGGACTTCACGATGACTGTAGACTCCAATATCCTCCCGATACCACAAGCCAGATTTTAGGTGTCATATCCTGACTATTCCCCCTCCTTTATAGCACACATCTGGTTCCTCAAAATATTGCAAAACTACGCCTTTTCCACACCATGCAATCCACCAAAATTCAAACGCACTTTTCATATCCCGACTAGGCTACTGTGACCTGCCTCTTGTAGGTCTACCCTTGTTTGAAATGTATCCTGCCCATACATCTGCTTCACTGTGCAAATTCCCGGTATTGGCTACCTATACCCAGCAGAATCAAATTCAAGGTTCTGAGTCTCACCGACAAAGTTATTATTTTTTTTTTTTCAACTTTGTATTTTATTAATTTTTCAGACTTACAACAGTTTAAACATATTATAACATGGGTCAATTTTTCTGCTGTATGTACTGCCAAACCAACTCCCAAATAAACACACTACACAAAGACTCGGGGGGCGGGGGAGGGTGACACATTAGGAGAGAGGGGGGAAGGGGGAACCCCTATGCCTCAGCTACTGGTTCTGCATGGACCGCTGCCTCTCCTGACCTCTCAAGCTCCGCGTGCGGCCTTTCTGACCACTTGATCCGGGACTTCAATAGCCTCTATCAGTCATGTCCGTCAATTTGTTATGGTTATTGCTATTCGTTGAAGGAGAACTCGCCTTTCACTATCACAGCCAGATGGTGGCATTGCTCACCCCCGTGATGTCGGTTTGCGCACCGACAAAGTTCTTAATGACACAGCCCCTTTCTCCATTTTCAATCTTATCCCCAAGTATTCTCCCACATAGTCACAGCTCATTACCTACGGCTCGTCTCCTTCATTACTTCCTCTATAAGACTTTTTCAGGGCTGCTCCCCAACTGTGCAACTCTTTACCGCGCAACATTAGGCTCTCAAAATCCACCATGTTAAAGAGGCCTATTTAACACCCGAAACACAAGCCTTCATGCTGAGTGACATTTTGCCTCCACCTATGCTTGTAACATCACCCTCTCATCCCTTTTAGACTGGCTTGCACCAGGAGCCTCCTTATCTAATGTTTTATTATGCTTTCATTTGTATTTCATGCTCTGGTCATTACTGAGCTGGGCAATATGTCGGCATAATATGAATTAACGACAGTAGAAGTAGTGGTAACATTAGTCTTGGTGCCATGGAGCCTCCTCCACCATTCTCTAGACACAAAAATATCAGTAATACAGCTCTGGCTTGCGCAGGAAGATGTTCCTTACTAAGGATTCTCAAAATGTGTGGGAAGTGTGGCTGAACTTTGCCACAAACATACAATTAATAGAATTCTTCAACAGATGTGACATTCGTTTCTTAAAGTCAGCAGCAATTTAAATATATTAAATCATAGCAGATTAATGTGATGCAGTGCTCTGATTTATTGCATTTGGGGTATGGATGTCTTTATTTCTTTTATTTAAGGACACAACAAAAATTCCCCAGTTAAGGACATTTAAAATGTCTCTTTTTTTTTTTTTAAAGGAGAGAGCACTGTTCTAGAAAATATTTTGGGCACAGTTGCCTTTACTTGCCACCATTTTCACCGTCATCAGATACATGATTGGAAATACAGACACACAGACACACAGACACACAGACACACAGACACACAGACACACACACACAGACACACACACACACAGACACACACACACACACACACACACACACACACACACACACACACAGATACACACACCATTCCTAAAGTAATGTAAGTAGCATAATTTGGCATGTGCACAATCCGAATAGAGTAATAAATACATCACCCAGGACCATATTAAGGACCGACACCATCAGTTTGCACCATACAAAGGAATACGGCACCGTGCAGGTCAGTAGTATCAATCGGATAGTACTAGAGCCCACATAATCCAACGTTTCGGGCCTCTTACAGAACTGCGCCGATGAAACTCCTGTAACAGGACCGAAACATTGGATTCTGTGGGCTCTAATACATTGATACTAGTGACCTGCATGGTGCTGTATTTCATTGTCCCGCGCAAACACCTAGATTTGTGTGCGTGTTATTTTTAAACGTCATTGCAAATACTCTAAATGAGACTGCACCTTTTCAGCTCGGGCGTTTTAGCATGGTAATATTGTGCTTTAAGTGTTTGTCATTGTAAACCTTCCTCATTCTTTCCTGGAAAATAATTTAGCATGACTATGTATTGGCATATGTTACTGTATTTCCCTCCCAGATCAGTTTGACAGTGAATGCATCATTAAGTAATCATTAGCAGGACCCCACCTCCCCGTCACAAATGAAATAATGACGTCATCTTCTGCAGCAGCTGGCAAAAAAAAGTTGTATTGTAAGAATTTGCTACTGAACTTGATAATTGGCACCCAGCATGTTCTTTTCATTCCAAATTAATATTATACTTCTTTCCGTATCTGCATTTTTTACTTCAAAGATCCATTATTGCCATGAAGTATTTTGCCATATGTCACGCTAGACAGAGCCATCTTTGCTTACTGAAGTGAAATGGAGGGCAGGGAAACTGAGACTGTGTATCGTAGTTACAGCTCCAGCATAATTTCTTCACCACCTGCTGACTAATGGGCTGCAGCTTAAGGAGATAAGGAACCGTGATCAATTTTAAATGCAACATGTATTTAGGAATGGAAGACTTGCCGTTTTTATTGATCATTTTATGTGTTCTCTCAGATGAAAGTAATGGCTCTGCTACAGTTACATTACTTATTCATTGAAAAGGAGACGAAGGAAAAAAGCATGCTAAAATGGACATATCCTTCTGTCTTCAAATTGTACATTAATGTAAATACAGAAGCTTGCTCGCAATCCTATCATTCCATGTCAAATGTTTCTTTTTTGTTAATGTGTCACGTTTGCTGGATATTTTAACATTAAAGAATGCCTTAATATTTCTTCTCTTTCTCGCTCTGTCTTTTTCTCACTCTCTCTTTTTCTCTCTGTCTCTCTCTCTCTCTCTCTCTCTCTCTCTCTCTCTCTCTCTCTCTCTCTCTCTCTCTCTCTCTCTCTCTCTCTCTCTCTCTCTCTCTTTCTTTCTCTCTTTTTTTTCTCTCTTTTTTTTCTTTCTCTTTTTTTTCTCTCTTTTTTTTTCTCTCTCTTTTTTTTTCTCTTTTTCTTTCTCTCTCTCTCTCTCTCTCTCTCTCTCTCTCTCTCTCTCTCATATATTTTATTCAGTGACGCATTTATCTGGAAATATTCTTCAGTTTGTTCATTTCTTATGCTTTTGAGGTATATGGGTGGTTCTATAATCCACCACTTCCTTTTCTTTTCCTCATTTGTACATACAATACCGACATTCCGTTCACATTGGCGCTTTTGGTGCAAACCCTTACACCACATTGGTTCCTGTTCATCAGACTCTGTCTTTGAGCAACATCTGTCAGGAATGGCACTTCTCGTGTCACATAACTAAAGAGGATCTTTTATCAGGTAGCTGAAGGCACACTAGTTGAGCTTTGATGTTTAAATGACGAGATGTCTGTTGCCTATAGGTTTCTTAGAACTCCTAGTTTTACACTCGCTCACCGGTTCATCATGTTTGACAACGTCATAATTTCTGTCCAGATGAGTTAAATTAATTTACCAACATCTCTCCTGTAACCACATATTGCACATGTTATTCACAGAATTTGTATTACAGGGTATTATAATATTAATAATATCATTATTTTTTTTGGGGGGGGGAGATGTAGTGACTGTTATAAAACATTTTCCTAAGATCTTTCGCTTTGTGCTAACAATCAGTTGGCGACCTCCAACTCCTTTTAACTTGAGGTATCGCAGGTATACAGATGACACGCAGATATCTCTCCGACCTTACGTCACACTTGCAATCCAGTCCCAAGTGTCTAATTGCCTCTTGGCTATATCTTTGTGAATGGTGCTCCCCTGCCTCAAACTCAATATATGTAAAACCTGAGCCCCTCATATATATCCGCCTATACCTGGCCTAATATGGTGGGCTTTGTTTTCTGCAGTTTAGATTTCTCGTTTTACTACAGAAATAACACCTCCGTAGTGTTTAGTCTAGCTGGCTTCTCCGCGAGTTTGGAAGTAGGTCATAAATTGGACTCGTTTGAATATTTCATGCAAAGCTATGTTTCTGCAAAACTTGGCAGTAGATTTATAAATAAATGAGGTTGTTTTCTGGCATTTCAGCGCTGCGCTTGTACATCCGAGTGGATGCCAAAATGAGAACTTGCCATTCAAATTGAGAGAGTTAAGGACTCCTTTGCACATGCCAGTTACTATTGTTCTTTATGATCGAATTTTGGAAGTCTGGTTGGATTTGACAATGAAACCAGATGTTTCCGCATTGACCATAGATGTTAAAGATGCAACCTATCTTGCACACCTGCTTACATATCACCAATGAATTTCAGCATTCTAGTAATAGAGATATATTGGCCTTGGTGTTCCACAGTATCTATTACTCATTTGCTCACCAATTTTTCCTGAGAATGGAACCCTTGGATGTACAAATGGTAGATGTGACGTCCTGTTCTGTGTTTTAGCCCTTGCAAGTCTGTTGTGTGCCCTGTGATCTGGATCTGCAGCCCTCTTTCCCAGAGTTCCCTTCCTCACCTGTCCGGATCTGCTATTCCGGAGGGATGCGTCTCCACACAAGGCCTTGTGGTGCTTCTGTGCTCTGCTGCTGAGGTCTCGTTGACCCTCCCGTCTCCCTGGTCCGGAGGGGGGTGCCAGCAGATTCCAGCTGCTTGTGGCTCCTTTCCACACGCAGGAGCCCCCGGATCGCTTCCGCTGGCCTTGATCTGTTCCCGTCCCCCCGCTCAGCGCTCTTCCAACAGCTTTCTAGATGCTGGAGGAAATCCCTTCTATGGACTGTCATTGATCGAATTTGGTGTGTGATATCTTTCAATGGAGAATATCACAAGTTTTCTCAAAGGAACAAAGCCAAAATACGGAAGGGGTTGGGGAATCCTGGTGCCTTTGCAATAACATTTCTCTGCCCGCCTACATTTTTATCCCTTTATAATTTTGTAACTAACAATGCAATTTTACCCCATACTGTATACTGTACCATGAACGCCAGTTCTCCCTTGTTAACACTTCTATCGATGACCCTTTCCCCTGCTTTTGCATTATTATATCCCCCTTTTTTTTTCCCGGTCTAATACTTGCATCATTTCTTATCAAAATCTTCCATAACGTGTATTTTGAAAAGCAACAGTCTACAGCTCTAATGCAAATCTTTGCCTGGCTACGTATACTTCTGCCCTGACATTGATTTGCTTCATCTTGTTAGCCTGCATGTTCTGTTAAACACCCCAGCATTACGTTATGGCGTATGTGGCATTTCTTTTGGACCATCGAACACCAGAAAGTGCTGCCGTGAGGGTGGGATTGCCTGGGTATTGTTATTTCCATTTGTTCTTCTCCACAAATGTCTGTGTAGACAGGATTGTAACCTAAACTCATTACTGGAATGCAAACCCGATGCATGGCGGGTTTCTCCATCTGTAATTTACACGGCTTCCAAGTGGAATTTATATTCTTGTCCAGTTCTGAGACTGCATCTCTTCTATTTGTATTTTTTTGTTCTTGTACAACGCATTATAAATGTGGCCAGATTTCAATTCACAACCATTGCTTGTAAATCCGTTGGCTGTAAAAAAAAAAAAAACCCAGCATTGTGCACTGGCCTAAATTTATATTCAATACGAAGGTTCATTGTGTCCTCCTAAAATATGAAATCTGTACGATCATAATAAATAAAAAAAACAGCTCGTAATACAAATGGTAATCATCCCTTTAACATTCCTAGAAAAATTGAATAGACATTTTTAAATGGGCACAGTTTACAAATCAGAAATCACAACGACTTCTTAAAAGGTTGGTTGAACAGACAATGTGTATTGTAAAGTCGGGTAAAGGTAGCTTGTGCTGTACATGTTGGCAAGTTAAGATATTGTTGGACATTGCGGCATTTTGATCAGTGTATCCGTATCTCAGACCTGCAATGTGCCTGGTCCTTGATGTTTCTGCTCTGCCTGGCCCCTATCTTGGGGCCGTATTCAAGTCCATGGCCGTTTTAATCCAATTGCAGAGTGCAGTCAGCCACTTTTTTTTAATAATGCTGTAAAGCAGGGGTGTCCAACTCATGTCCTCAAGGGCTACCAACAGGCCAGGTTTTCAGGATAGCCTTGCATCAGCACAGATGGTTCAATCAGTCAGAGACTGAGCCACTGTTTGAGCCACCTGTGCTGAAGCAAGGATTTTCTGAAAACCCGATCTGTTGGTGGGGCTTGAGTATGGGAATTGCCCACCCCTGCTCTAAATCCTCTATTAAATATTATGTGAAGCTGTTTCTCCATGTCAGAAAAGCCTATTAACCATATTTTCAATGGAGCCCGGAGCCTTTCCTGACATGGTGAACCCGCTTCACAGCACATTGAATCGAAGCTAGTGTTGGAGTGTATTGTCAGGTCTTAGATTTTGTGCACTGCTTACGTTAAAGTGCAGCTGAATTACAGTGCAAAGATACAAAAAGGTTGGCACTAAGTGGACTTGAGCACCAACAGTTTTGTTTCTTTGCAATTCAGTTACACTGAAAAGATATCAAAAATGTATTTGTAGTTGTTGGGCATGTCGGGCCCCTTGCGGGCCTTTCTCAGGCTAGGTCCCCAGTGCAGCCGGCGGTGCGTGCGGTCGTGCGCGCGCCTCTCACCAGCCCCTTACCTGCTCCCTGCCCGGCCCCCGTCCCTCCACGCTCCCAGGCTCACTGCGCACTGTGACGCATCAGCCGGCAGGGGCTACAGCCAGTTTGTGATCTCGAGCGGTGACGCATCACGTGGTGTGGCAGGGAGCCAATCGGAGAGGGGGGAGAAGTCTGCTGAGGTGTGTGTGTGTGTGTGTGTGTGTTTTTGTGTGTTTTTTTTTTTTAGTTTGACTGGTGTCGTGGCCCCGCCCCTTTGTCATGGCCGCGCCCACACAGCCCGTTTTGGCCGCGCCGCCTGTAGATCGCGGTATAGCGCTCTGCACGCGCCGCCAGGTCGCAAGGTGGACGTGCAGGCGCGTGCAGTGGGGCCTCAGCCTTAAGGTACAGAGCAGATAGAAATTGTGCTATAAATTCCTTAACAGAGGGCCACAAAGTGAAACAGGGCGCCACAAAGTGAAACAGGGCGCCACAAAGTGAAACAGGGCGCCACAAAGTGACACAGGGCGCCACAAAGTGAAACAGGGCGCCACAAAGTGAAACAGGGCGCCACAAAGTGAAACAGGGCGCCACAAAGTGACACAGGGCGCCACAAAGTGACACAGGGCGCCACAAAGTGACACAGGGCGCCACAAAGTGAAACAGGGCGCCACAAAGTGAAACAGGGCGCCACAAAGTGACACAGGGCGCCAAAGACGCTATGGCTGCGATTATACAGGAAAACGCCCATGGTGTCTCCCGTAGCGACACCACGCGGCGCAAAAACAAATTTCGAAAACGCATCAAATGTCTCCTGCTTTGCAGTAGCAAGCGGGAGACGGGTGAGTTTGGTGTAGCCACTTCCCACGTATGTATGAAACTTGTTTTTGCGCCGCGCGGTGTCACTACGGCTGACACCACGGGCGTTTTTCTGTATAATCACAGCCTATGACGTCGGTGCTGCAAAACAGCCGTAAAATAAACAAATACAAACAATAGAACAAACAAAGGGTTACAACATACTATAAACTAGACAAAAACATAAAGAATAAATGCAATAACTGCAAGTTGAACACTCGTATGTTTCATAGATATGCATATGTGATACATAGATATGCATATGTGATACATAGATATGCATGTGTGATACATAGATATGCATATGTGATACATAGATATGCATATGTGATACATAGATATGCATATGTGATACATAGATATGCATATGTGATACATAGATATGCATATGTGATACATAGATATGCATATGTGATACATAGATATGCATATGTGATACATAGATATGCATATGTGATACATAGATATGCATATGTGATACATAGATATGCATATGTGATACATAGATATGCATATGTGATACAGAGATATGCATATGTGATACAGAGATATGCATATGTGATACATAGATATGCATATGTGATACATAGATATGCATATGTGATACATAGATATGCATATGTATATGTGATACATACATATGTATATGTGATACATACATATGTATATGTGATACATACATATGTATATGTGATACATACATAGTTTATTTTACTGCTGTTTTGCCGCACTAACGTCGATCAGCTACAAATACATTTGTGATATTTGTCACAAGACCACTTGAGTGCTCACCTTTCTGTGCCTTCGGACTGACTCCCCTGTGGGGTGACCCGCTGCATTGCGGGACCACTACTGCTGGGCACCGGTGGCAAGTATACTGGTTATGGTGAGTGCACCACACCGTTCAGCTGAGTTACAGTGCAACAGGAACACCGTGTGTTATTACAGAGGTGCTTCATACATTTCCTGCATATTCTGATGCTTTTCTACCCTCCTTTTTTTCATTTTTGCCCAGTTTTCAGTAGGTGAGTTTTTTCTTGTCACTGTGCCTGGGTCGGTAAACCCTTTCAGCAGAATCCGGTTCTGTGTCAGCAGTAAAAGCTTTGAGCTTTTGTGTGTCGGTGCTTGTTGGATAGCGTATGAACAGCAGCATCCAATTTTCATTGTGTTTCAAATTGCCCACTACAAAAAGATGCTCTACTTTTATCCTACGGTCTTTTGTATGCTATTCTTTTTGATGCTTTTAGTTCCCTTCTGAGATGATTTTGCAACTCGAGTGCTTATTGTAACATCATTACTGATATCTCAAAGACAGGGTGAGGGAAGGTCATGTTTGTGTGTAAGAATGTGCTAAATTGAGACGGATTGATAGATCAAAAGTAGCAGAATTTATAGCATTAGTGCTAGTTGCTTTTATAGGAAGATGGCGATTGATGTTCGCGATCGATTTTGTCCTTACCTGGAACACCTTACACTTCTTGGTGCTTTAGGTTGGCTATCAAATTGAAGTATTGCCTAATTTGTTCACTTTCATTGTTCACTGTTACATTACTCTTTGGCCGTCAAATAGGTGTAATCCCAGGGTCCTTTCCACTTTGGATATATGCATGGACAGTACTGTTTCACATGGAAGTGTCCTGGTACAACTCTACCTTTTTAATATTTGAAGCTCGGAACCTTTTGGCTGATAAGTGAGTCTTGGGGATTGATTACGTGCTTTCTGTGTGTTCACATACATCTCAATTAACAGTACTGGAATCCAATTACTACCGACTCTTTTTTATTACTGAAGACCGCAGTGGAAAAACTGCACCCATTTCATTTTCGGCTTTTTAAAACTTGTTCTCCCTTCCTCTAAACTATTAATCCCTTCCTCCCAACTTACAGCCATTTTAATTTAAAAATGTTATTCCATTTTCTAATATTATGTATGCTGTACATTTCCATATATAAATCTACATGTTTCCTTTTTACAGGACACAGGTTTTTTTTGGCTGATATGCCCGCCTTTTGTGTTTTCCCCACCACCCCACCCCATCCGACCACATGCTGGTACTTGGCTATCCTTAGACATGCACTCTACTTTTCTTCCGCGAATAAGGCACGTTCGACAGCGCCGGGCGCGTGCGCGGATTTTTAGTTGGCTTCTATAGAAGGGCCGCGCACAGCAGAGAGAGGAGAGCCGACAGACAGCGGTGAGGATGACGAAATTCATCTTTTCACGTGTGTGTGCGTGCGTGCTTGCGTGCGTGCGTGCGTGCGTGCGTGCGTGCGTGCGTGCGTGCTTGCGTGCGTGCGTGCGTGCTTGCGTGTTTGCAGAAGTAAAAAAAAAAGATTTATTAAAGTTTTTTTTCTTTAAAAAATCTTATCTAGGACTTTCACTCACACAACCCATGCAAACACATACACATACATACACACATACACACATACACACACATATACATTACCTGCAGCTTTCGGCACTACATACAGGAAAAGCATGCGGTACGTGTACGCGCATTCGCATAGGAACGCGCGGCCGCATGCTGCATATTACAGCCCTAACTGACTTAAAAGCTTTCACAAGCCTGAATGAGGCAGCGGTACAACATCGCAAATGGAGAAATGTTGCCACTAATCAAACACTAATTTCATGTAGCTGGAAATGGAGGCATGTCTAGTCTCGCTGGCCAAATGTAAACAAATAAGTTAGGTGGGTGCACAAAAATATATTAAACTCTAAGCAATAGGTTCGGCTCCTCTATATTCGAGATGGGCGAAATTTCTGCCGGATTTGAACTCCACCTCGGATTGACAGTTTCCTGTTAGCTGCGGAATAGTCTCAAAGACAAATATGGTTTCTCCCCGCCCCCCCCACTATAAATTAAAATTCGTCCCCCCTATATAATATCTCTTCCGTGTGGGAGTGGCAATATAACTCCTATATATTATTTTTTTTCCAAATTCCGCATATTCCGTGGCACTTCTGACGCTGCATTCCGGCCATGTCATAGCTTTCATGCTACGGATCGGATTGGGCAACAAAAGACCATGTAATCCCACAAAACGAATTCAGACTATTCCCCCCATCTCTACTCTACCTATAACCAACATTGTATATATACGTTGCTATATTTATTTTCTTCATTGGCTATTGTTGTGCAGAATAAGAAACTGAAGAGACAATTTCATGACAAACCAGTCTTCTTTACTTCCACTGAACTGTTTCTTTTGTTTGTATAGTGCAGTGGTTTTCAACCTTCGTTTTTTTGTTTTTTTTTGTTAAGGAACCTCTTGAATTATATTGTGAATTTCTTCGGATCCCCAACCCTCTTCTCCTCCCCTCACCCCCCTTCGTCTGCTCCCGTCCGTCCCTCTTCACCTGTTACACTCCCCACTTACACCTCCCCCCTTTAACACTCCCCCCTTTTCCCCTCTTACACTCCACACCCTCCTCTCTCTGTTCCCCTCGCCACACACACCCCCTCCAAAAATCTTAGCTTGGGATGAGGAGACTCAAGTGCTGCGCCGGTAGCTCCCTCCTCCGGTCGGGAGGAAGTTGATACCCGACTTCCGCCGTTGACCGGAGGAGGGAGGTGATTGAAGTGAGCGTGGGCTGCTGCTGCTTGGGAACCACCAGGCCTGGGGCAGTTGTCCCAGCTCTTTCCCCCGTCGGCCGTGGAACCTTGAACGATGCCCGTGGAACCCTGGCAGAAAAGTACTGGTATAGCGAGTCACACACATTTACCATTCTGCTGTTAAAGCGGCAGACCAAGCAATATCCTACATGTGTTTATTTATTTATTAAATCAGCTCTGTACTGTGAGAAAATACTTGTAGCATTTTTTTTTAAACAACTCAATGACATTTTGAATGTATTATAATATACAGTAACAAACATTTGTTTCTATAGCAACCATTTACAAAGTCACATCCTCTTCTGAAATAGGCTCTGGCACACCCCTTTTTGAGCCTTGCCCTCTCTCTAGCAGTGCACCAATTGTATCTTGTGACTGCCTGGTCACATGATCTTCCCCACAGAACTTTGCCTCATTGGTCCTCTTCTGCTGCACTGACAGCCATTTAGTGAACTCCTAGCCGAATCTTTACCGACTGATCAGCAACGTGGCTAATTACTTCTCATTGTGTAGATTGTATTGATGCAAATATTAAAGGGGATTTCATGCAAAACGCCTGTTAGTAGAAGACTTTTGGTCTCAAAAGTATTGGCTAATTTGTGACTCAACATGGATTAAAAAAAAAATAAGGGTAATTGTTGATCGTTATGTGATCAGCTTCCTAAAAAATCTTCAATAAAGTGAATTTTTCATTGTTTGCTTTCTGTGCTATCTGGTAATTATTGTTCTTCTCCAGTATTACTTTACACTAATTATGCTGCCAATGTTAGCCAAACAAAGCAACAAAGGGAAAATGGTCTGGATCAACAATGAACCTGTATGTACTGTACAATGGCTGACAAACGGCCTTCTCTCAAGACAATCGGTACAGATTGTAAAAACACTGCAAATGCATTTGGTTCTTATGGAGACCATAAAAGTTGAAAAAAGTATTTGAAGTATTTGAAAAGTCTTCTACTTTTCTGACTTGTTTACAAATACTTACATTTAACCTATTTAATATGCCTCTCCAATTAGTTTGTTTTGGTCCTTGATGGGGCTGCCCATTTAACTGTAGCTCAACAGCTAATGCTTTGTGATTGGATATACAGATGCAGCGGCGAGTATCCCAACACTTGCCTGGGAAAATCTGGGGCAATCTCTCAGTAATGCTGCAACATTTCTGTGACATTTCTGCAGAAAGACTAATGGCCCATCGAATTAACACAGCGGGGATCCCTGGTCAGTTTGAATGGGACTGCAAGGGACCCCCGCTGTGTTAATTCGATGGGCCATTAGTCTGTCTGCAGAAATGTCACAGATGTTGCAACATTACTGGGAGATTGCCCCAGATTTTCCCAGGCAAGTGTTGGGATACTTGTAGCTGCATCAGTATAGAAGGGGAACCAGTCCTGTAGCTTCTCTTTGCAACAGTCAAAGTAAAGGAACCTGAATGCATTCTCCTTTTATATGCAACGTTAGCTGCTCTATCAGTTCGGCTTGGAAGACCAAATTTGTGCTTGGTCTGAATCATACGTTTATAATTTAGCCGCCTTGGTTTTAGTATAAACAAAGCATGGGGCTCTGTACGTCTTGCACCAGATTTATTCAGATGTTATCGTTGTGGCTATGTTAAGAAGTTCATATTCCTTTCCCTACACTGAAATTAGGCGGGTGTCTTGATCGATAACTATTTTTGGACTTTTTGCTGCTGGTTAAATGTAAGTTCTCGAAAACAGCAAAACTACATTCCCCCTTTTTGTTTCTTATTTGTATATGTAAAGCGTGTGACAATATATAATTCTACATTGTTACCTAAGCTGGCAGTCGTTTGGTGCTCCTGTTATAAACCTGTCAAAATCCTTTTGGTTTCACTAATATAATGGCTGCTTCAGTCAGTGTAACTCAACGGCTACAATGTATCCTTATATTATTAAGGTAACATATTGTTTGTTTACAGTTCAAATAGCTGGATATATATTGGCAACAAATTCTTTTAAACAGGAAAGTGTTGCAAAGATCTTGCACTGCTTGGGAGGTGGGCTAAAACCTGCTATAGAAATCAAAGGATGCTTTAAAACGCATAAAAAATAGTTCTGACTTTGAAACTGGATCTTCTAAACGCAGGGGTGAGCAAACTTTTTATGCCGAGACCCCCTTTTTCTCCATGAAATTTCTCGCCCCACCCCCCCAACCTTGCCTGATGTAATCAAAATCACATGAAAAAAAAAAAAACTTTATTAAACGGTATATAATGTAAATACAAATGTCTAACTACTTACATACTTCAACAGCTCGCGCTTGCAAAATTAGGCTGCGTCCACGCTGCCGCTGAGAGCGGTGACATCACCAACTCTCCAAGCATGAGCACGGGGGCCTGCATAGTTTTGCAAGCACGAGCGGGGCAGGGGGACGTGTGTGTGTGTGTGTGTGTGTGCGCGCATTGACTACTGCTGAGCGTGCTTCAAAGTCAATTTTGTTTTTCTCCCCAAGCGCCACGCTTGGGAGGGCGTACGTGCACAAAGGCAATACTTTTGGGGGGGCATTCATCCACCTCTTTGCTACCTCCCTTCCTCTCCCCCCCCCCTTTTTTTTTCCTTCTCCCTTTTTCCTTCTCCCATTTGCCTTTTGATTCTCCCTGCTCTTTTGCTTGCAGTGTCATCCAATCTCCTACCCACAGTATTGTGTATTATTTTTTTTTTCCGTTTTCAATGTTGTGTTTTCACTTTTTTGTTTAAAATTATTTCTGTGCATTCATAGTATGATTGATACAGTGGCAGCCTACCCTTTCACTTGCAGAGGATCGCAGCGAAGCAGGTTCCCAGCGGAGGAGAGCAGGAACACAGCGCTATTGCAGGGCAGACACCGGAGGGAGGGGCGTTTGACATCACAGAGCTAGGGCGCGCTCCTCCCCGTACCTCTGAAGCTCCCACGTGTGCGCATACACACCATCACGTGGCCGCCACCTGCACTATCCTGTTCGGCTGCCCGCGCACAGCTTTTTTGCCCTCCCGCGCACAGTGTCTGCCGGCCTGCGCACACCAGTTTTTGCCACACGCCGCCTGCGCCCCCCTAAATAATCTTGCACCTCCTCAAGAGGGCGCGCCCCCCAGTTTGCGTACCGCTGCATTAAATTACAACACACACACTCAATCACAACACAGACACAGCACACATACTCAATCACAACACACACACACAAACACACATACTCAATCATAACACACACTCGTATAACACACGAACAACACACACTCAATCACAACCAACACAGACATACAGTCACACACACTTTCACCTGGGGGGAGTACTAAGCATGCTCCGGTCCCCCGTGTGCTGCTGCAAACTGGGGCGGGGAAACAGACAGGAGGAGGAGGGGCTGTCTGTGTGCAGTGAAGGCCCCGCACCAAGGCCCCACCCCCGCAGCAAGCCACAGCACAGAGAAGCAGCAGCACGCAGCTTGAGCTTCTTGGCCTCCCGCGCACAGCATCTGCCCGCCCCCAGGTTTCGCTGCCTGCGCCCCCCCCCCCCCCCAAATAATCTCTCCAGTTTGCGCACCGCTGTTCTAAAGGGCACATAATTCAGCTGTACCGGGGGAAAGCCCATCTTTAAGGACTGTAGCATTCATTTGTATCTTGAACTATCCTTTTTAATTTATTTTGATCTGTTCATGTAATGAACAGTTACTGGGATCTGTAGTTCAGTGGTCAGAAACAGAGAACACAGGGGAAATGGTATTATGGCATCTTATGCTACTTCCCAATAACGTTCTTTAAAGACAAATATAGAAAGTGAGCAGTGAGTATGGAAATAGAAAGCTTCTGGTTTGTAATGCTAAAAAGTAGGGTTATAAGGTCATGTAGTTCTTTATTTAGCAACCAGATCTTCACCCCCGTTCCCTTCTTCATTCTACTATCCTACAACGGTTTCTGTATAACCAGGAGCAAATGCAATGTATAGGAACTCAAAGCAGCATTTCATGTTCGAGAATGCAGAGGTTGTTTTTCTAAGTGAACAGTGCTTCGTTTACAAAGACCTATCACGATTTAATGGGGCCTCCATAACATTTGTTCGACATACGCCAGTTGTGGGACCACTCCTTTGACGAGTGACCCTGCCGTTGGGTTGGAGATCAGCAGCCGAGAGTAGCACCAATTAAGAACAAGGCGGGCCGATCAGGTTTGAGTGTTTCTCTTGCATTATTAATATATATATTTTTGGATGGCTAGGGAGCTGTAAAGGTCTGGAAATGTATACAGACACATTTAATTATACCCATTGTATCTTGATCTTTTAACCTTACTGCATCACAAAGTCTTGATAAGAAACTATTTTATGTCAATTCTTAAGCAAATGTATGGATTACGTTGGCTTTGCTTTTCCCAGATGTTTTTTGTGCCAATAGAATGTTTGATTTGTACTTGATTTGTACAGTCGTGAGTTATGCAATATGTCGACCTGAGCAGTTATCCATTTAAACGTATGTAAACAGTCTGGTACGTAATGCAGGGAGAATCACGCTGTGCTAGTTTTACTAGATAAAATAAATTAAACCAATGCCATGAAGCTGTGGTCTTAAAGCGGCATATTCTGTACTGCCACCCACACACTTGATTCGCTCGGTGGTCTCCCCAGGAGGTAGTCCACGGGATTTCCCGCTCTGCCTGATTACAAAACAATACATTTAAACTTGGCAAAAATAATGACTGCTGGGGGGGTCTGTATTGCTCCAGCAGTCAATAGGAGGCCACAAAGGCAATTTTGTAGATGTTGTGGCTTTCTATCAGCGCTCCTTAGAGCTGTTTCTCCCCCAGCAGTTCCTAGCAAAAATGAACAGATTTAATTTTGATACGGTTAGAAACACATACAAAATCATGCAGGTAAGGTAACAAATCATGCTGCATTTTCATATACGGTAGTGTATTTGTGATATATATAACACAGAACAGAAAGATATCAGCGCTAGGACTAACACAAATGAAATATTATAAGTGGGTAAATGGGTGACTAATAAATGTACTGACCCAGGTGAAATGAGCTAGCAGGATGCAGCCCTAATGAGGATATGTCTATCCTGATTAAATGGAAGAAAGAAAAAAGGCGCAATCTTGTACTGTATAGCAATAAAAACAGGAACATTTATTAATTAAGCAAGGAAGGCTAGGTGACTGAACAGATTAAAACAAACACAATGATGCCAATAGACACAATAAACACAATATATGACAATAAAAAACAAGAGTACTCTTGAAAATAAAAAAGAAGGGAAATGTGACCAAAAAATGTCCAATAACGCAAATGTAGGAGGCAGTGAGATGTGGGAGGAATTGTCACTCGATAGGTAGCAAATGACTGGAGCAACAAATGGGGAGAGGTAATTGACCAGTCAGATGATAGATTGCGGATGCAAACGTGGAAAAATCAGGCTGATATTGACCTCTATAGATGGAGATGGGGGGTAAGCAAATAGCATAGACAAGGGATTAAGGAATGGTCTCACCAAAGGATGTAACCGCGATGACCACAGGTGTCTCCACGTCCCTCCATCAGCACACAAACGAAATCACGCTGGAGATGAACATGTGATGCTGATCCGGGTAACACTGAGACGCTGTTCCACTTCCACTTCCTGGATTAACCCCTCACACAAGACATCTGTATTCGTTCAAATTGAATATTCACTCGTGTCTCTGCTTGATGTCAGACTCAGACTCAGCCAGACAGACAGACAAATGCAGCCTTCCACTTTGTTCCGCCAATATAACTGAAATAGTTGCTCTCACTCCTCACATGCGATTAGGCACTCCTCTCACAGTCAGCTGTCGGACATTGATGACGCGAACCTACGCCATTTCGTCAGCTGTTGCGCTGACTTCTTCAAGGGTGAAGGGTATATATATATATGTATATATATATATATATATTCCATCTTCTCTAACCAAATCCCTACATTGCAATTTGTCATGAATAGAAGGGGTTTTTAAAAAAAAATTATTTTAATGCTTTTTAAATCAAACTAGCTTTAAACATCTGCAGTCGGGGGCGGTAAGAGTGAGTACTTTGCATACTCATTTAGTTCTGCAACTGGCATTATTAAACCCAAATAATTGCATTTTTTTAAAATAAATTGCTTGAAATAGCAATCCGGAGACACGCCTTTCCAGTTATAGTATATGGCGAAGCCTGAAACGGCAGCTTGCATTTTCACTTCCCATGGTTAGAAATATAAATGCTGGATACAGGCTTTTTACTAGCCTTTGTTTTCTAGGCTTTTAAATCTAGGGAAGTACATCATTTATGCCATTTGGTTTGCCACCAAGTTTTCGGATCGCCTACAAAGTTCTGCTCCTTAGCTTTTAAGGCTCGCCATCATGTGCTCCTTTCTATATCAGCTGTGATCTCTTGTTATGCCCCTGCTCGTCTTCTGCTCTCTACCCACAGCTGTCTCCTTTCCACCCCTTTCACCTCTACTGCTCCCTCTCGCCTTGAACCCTTTTCCCCCTCACTGCCCCTTTACCAGTGGTACTATCTCACAGTCAGTATACACCAAGCACCTTCTCTCCCCAACTTCAAGGCAACCCTGAAAGCCCAGCTCTTAAATGAAGCATCTCATTAGCCTGGACTCCTGGCTAATTGTCCCACAGTCCCTCCAAGCACTGCCATCTACTGCACTTCTTTCTTCACCTCCTGTTTCTGTAAGTTTCCCAGCATACCACTTAGATTGTAAGCTCTTCAGGGCAGGGATTTCCTTTCCAATTATCTGACTTTGTTGTGTTTATTGTATAATAATTACCTGTTCTGTATTGTCTTGGTAATGCGCTGATTACACTGTGGGCCCTATATAAATACAAATATACTGTACATACATACATACATAGAATGTCCATTAAAATATGTTCACTAGATGCCATAAACAAAAGGTATAGTTGATGTAGGAAATCAACCAGTGACGTAGTTGGATATGAATGCGTGAATTCTATTTTCATAATGTCCTTTTTCGGTTCACAGTATGACCCATTTATTGCTTGCGATGTTTTGTAGTCGAAAAGGTCGTCTGTAAAACGGGGTAATGGATGCATACCTTGTAAACGTCGTGTCTTGCTTCTCACAGCTGTGACTATGCATATGAAGTTGTGCATAATTATGTTAATCGATTTTAGACCTTTTTAACAACGACCAGACAGAGACGCAGAATCCAAACCTCTTTGTTTCCTAATGTTAGAATACCTGCTTATGCAAAGCCATTTCTTTCGTGGATAAAAAAGATAATGGAGGCTTAGTTGTGTCCGATATTTTCCCTCACATCTCTGATTGCCCTGCAAATTGCATTCTGCCTTATTGCCGAAGAGTTGAATTTCGGTCAACCTTGGTTTGCATACCTGTCAGCTCATTTACATGCCTCAATAAATGTGTGTGTATATAGTAATATGCACGCAAGCATGTTCATTCCGATCACGCCAGCATCCGTTTTACTACCTCCTCTCTGCTCAGCCAATCCTGTGCTGCTCTGTGAGGTTTCCCGTCCTGGTGCACACATTCTCGCTATTTGCTTCGCAATCCTACACCCCCAGACCCATTTTGTTTGGTACACGTGTGTGCTCCATCTGTGAATTATTCCTTCCACTGCATCAATTACCTTTCTTACGCTTGTAAAGGTTCCCTTGTGTCAATAGGAGTGGCCAACTCCTGTCCTCAAGGACCACCAACAGGGCAGGTTTTCAGGATACCCCAGCGTCAGCACGGATGGCTTAGTGATTCATTGAGCCACCTGTGCTGAAGCAGCGATATCCTGAAAACCGGACCTGTTGGTGGCCCTTGAGGACTGGAGTCGGCCAACCCTTCTTCATAGATGGGATGGGGCACTCGCATTAATTGGCGTCCTTCGGTGCTAGAATGGAGAGAGATACTGAGAGAATCCCCCACCCCCCCAAACAACAAAACCTCAATGTACTGAAATAAAACGCAGGCTTCCACTGCACTCAGGATTTAAGTTATCTGAGTCAAACAGACCTTTTTGTTTTTATTTTCAACTTAAATTTTTATTGGTTGCTCACATAGTTTACAAACATAGTGTCTTCGTATACATTACAGAATAGATTACATTTCTGAACCAACGTCGAGTTTCTGTGATCCAGGACCATGATAAGCATCCCAATTTACAGGAAACAACACAAACAGGACATACTAGGTGAACAAAAAGACAAACAAAAACGACGAACACAAAAAAAGGGGGGGTAAGGTAGGAGAGAGAGGGGGGGGGGAAGGAAGGGGTGCCTCACCTGTAACTCCGCCGAATATTCTGTGGTCACTCATTCGCCGGGTCTGCCATGGGGAATACTCCCCTGCCACGCTTGTCACTCGTGACACCCGAGTGCCCGCTTTCCCTTGGTCTGGGGGTCCCTATTATGTCACATCAGGCTGTCCCGTCACAACGCCTTCAAGCGAGAACGCACTTAACCTTATCAGTGCCAAATCGTGGATCAAACAGACCTTTAATATATTTATTGTGGCAGCGGGTGAAGGAAAAATTGCACAACTTTCGGGGTGGTTACCTTCTTCAGGTGGAGTAATACTTTGACATCTGTCGGAAACCGATATCTTCAATGCTTAGGGCAGTGGAAACCAGCGTCTTCTTTCGGTCCCATGTGTCTATAAAGAAATCTGGAATGTTTGTATGTTTTCATGATCACTACTGCTTTGCAATAGCAGGTTACATGGACAATAGCTGTAGAATAGGGAAAAAGTGTGAAAAGAGCTATAGATGGCAGTTTAGAAAAGGGAAGAAAATGTAACACTGGAAGGATGTAGCGATCAATACCCCTGCAGTCTTAATAGGAAAACAGACGTCGCCTGACTTTAGGGTTTAACGATCTCACTTGGTAACTGGTGTAATTGTGTTACTTTAGGATATGTTTTGCAGCCAAGAGCTGAACAGTGTGTTCCAGTACCTTTAAAGGTTTGGTTACCACACCACCTTCATGCCTCGTGCCTAAGAAGTGCCCTTGCTCATGTATTGCGGACAGATTCGGGGGTAAGGGACAGTCTCTGGTTATAACAGAAGACCGGTAAAAAGCTCAGGATGGTCCGTTCACACAGCAATAATTACGCCATGACCTAGGAATGGCAATGTTGAGGAAAGTCAAACACGCTTGAAAAAGGATTCGCGTGATTTGTAAAGCGCCAACATATTCCACAGCGCGGTACAACGGGGGTGCAGAGATTTGATCATTACATAAACAGAGTGGCATGCAAATAAGGACAAACGTGCACAAACAGGTACAAAGAGGGCCCTGCTCGTGAGCGCTTACACAACAGTTGTTACAAGCTAATAACTGCTAAACACGCGTATTGCAGGAAATACTTTGAGATGTAGATATGCACACATGCTGGGTACCCGCTCAGGGTCAAACATTGCAAAAATGCAAATCTCTACTGCAGTGACTGACTCTCCTGCTGCTTGGGCCTATTTTGTGTTTCTCCTCCGTGTGAAGACTTTAGGATTTTTAGGTTACTGTGTTGATTTAATGGAAGCAATAATTTGCAGATGCGGCACAAACACATTGATCTGATCTGTCACTTTGTTTACCTAATTTCTGTCACCGTGGCTAATTATGTAGCGGAGAAGCTGCTGAGGCTTAATTTCTTGTTTATTTTGCCGCATCTGATTGCTCTATCCTCACATTACCATGTCGAGCGTCTTGAAATAGCTTTCCTTCGATTCCTGGGGAAGATAATAGTTTATTGACCTGCGCTGAATTTGGAGGTTGAAGATGGAATATGTGACTAGAATAAATAAATGCTGATTTAGATCTAAACCTGTTAGGGAAGATGTTTGAAGTTATTCGGATGGGCAGGCAATAGGACAAAATGTTCTTTGAAGTTGATTACTAATCCAGAGAAGATGTTTGTTTATCTGACCTCTGTGCGTTCTTTTTTTGACGAGGTATCAAATATATAAATTGTGTGATATTATTTGCCACGCTCTTGAAAACCTATAACCGCTTCACTGCGAGAAGCGCCTGCAGAATCCAATTTAACAAGCTCCTTTCTGGTGATTGCAAGTTGTCACAAGAATGTCCTGGAAAGCTGCGTGTTTCTCGTGGACTCCCCGCCTCTTCCCTAAATGTGGTCATGCTGCAGTGTGCCGCAGTACAGGCCCGCTCAGATATCCAACGCTTTTGCTACTAAAGGAACAGAAACCTGATGCGTTCTCAATACTTGCAACTGATGGTACCACAAAGACTATGCAAACACACCATATATAGACACAGCTTAACCCCGTTATAACGCCATCCGTTACAACGCGAAGCCGCTTATAGCGCGATGCAAGCGTGGCTCCCAACTTTTGTATTTATGAATACTTTACAACACGATTATTGGTATCTTAAATACTTTATTGAGCAATGCATCCAATTGCACATTATTTCTAATGCGATCCGCTTATAACGCGACGTGATTCTTTTGACCCCAAGCACAGCGTTATAAGGGGGTTGAGCTGTATGTGTGTATAGACACTCTGGTGTCACTGAATGCTCATCTTTTGTGAGTTTCTTATTGTTGTTATTTCTTCACCTGGCTTTGAGCAGTCTCATTTCCATGTTAAGTACAATGGCAGCTAGAACCCGAGTGATTGTAGCATTCTGTTTACATTGCACTTGGAGCCACTCCCAAGGATATCGCAACGGGAATCTATTGAAGAAATCGGAATAAAGTTTCCTGTAATTACATCATAGGGAAACAGAGACGCTTTTTAGACATTTAACTGCCAATCATTGTCTTTAAAAATAAAAAAAAATATCAATCCGCTTTTTAACTTGAAACGCGGCTACATTGTGTTCCCCTTCGTGGTTTAGCTTTTTTTCCCCACGTGGAGTCTGGTGATGATTCAGAAGGTAAAACCCCAGTAAACAAAAAGAACCTAAACGTTTTACCTCGGCTTCCTAAATCTGAATAAAAGGAAGACTATTGTCATCAGAATAAGGATGTTCCAGTAGTTTCTGTGATCCATTTGCTACTATAAAATTACCTTTTAAAGCATTATTTAAAAAAGTGTATAGATCTATATCTATATCGTGTGTGTGTGTGTGTATAGATATATCTATATCTATATATGTGTATATATATATATATATATATATCTATATATGTGTGTATCTATCTATCTATCTATATCGTGTGTGTATAATATATATATGTGTATATATATCTATATCGTGTGTGTGTGTGTGTATGTATATGTATATATGTATATATATATATATATATATATATATATATATATATATATATATATATATATATCTCACACTCTCAGACTGTTAATGCCCCAAAAGGCAGTTCCGTGCACGGTAAAATGGTATTCTTATTAAATTATATATGATCACAGTGTGGCATGGAAACACAAATTTCCTTTTAACACTTAATTTGTGTCCGGTGCTGGTATTATAAACACCATGGTGATCCTATATAATCTCCTAAGAATAAGATTTTACTGTGCATGGAATTGCCTTCTGAGAGTGCGGCCATCGTGTGTGTATATATCTATATAGATATTATATAGATAATTTCACAAATTGGAAAGATGGGAGCACTCACAGGTCTATATTTATGTAATGAGAACAGAGATCAACGTTTTGGTCCTTACTCGGGAGCGTCTTGACTAATTCCATAAATATAGAATATGACAAGGATCTGGGAGTGCTGGCCATCTTTCCCATATCATCTGCTTTTCCTGCTATGTGCCCAGGCAAGAACATCTGGAAATGGTGAGCGCTCATCCACAGACGTGCCTGTGTGCACACGTCCGAGCTGCTGCAGAGAGAGGCATTTCCACATTGTGTCTGTCTGCTCCAGTTTATCAAGGTTCTTTCTCCATCTGCCACGTTGCTTTCTGTGTCCCTGTGTCCCTAGCAGGAGTTACATGGCGCACATGTCATGCAGGGGCGGCCAACTCCAGTCCTCAAGGGCCACCAACAGGTCAGGTTTTAAAGCGATCCCTGCTTCAGGACAGATGGCTCAGTCAGAAAGACTGAGCCACTGATTGAACCACCTGTGCTGACATTGGCCATTCCTGTTGTAATGCAATGTGTCAAATTCTATGACTGATTCATTTGCGGATCTAGACCTGAGGTTAAACTCTATAAAGAGCAAAACAAATTAACATTGCTGCAAAAGCCCCTTGTTGGGCATTGATGCGTCTTGCGTTTTATGCAGAATACTGGCTGCAATTCATTAATAAAGCATCAGTTCCCTCCCACTGATCCATTTATTTTACCAGGTTGGGAAGTGGGTTCCCTGGAGCTGTAACTTATTCATTTATCTCCAGGGAACCCCCTGATTACAGAGATACCGGCACAGTAACGTGTTTGTCTCGTTCAGGGATAACAAGATGGCTGTTTAAATCCCCTACTCTATGCGTGCCAGTAAGAAGCTGCAACCTCAACCCCAGGAAGTACTGGGGCTACTGTAACCAAAAACTGTGGGGTCCTTGGTGCTGAGAAACCAGCGGTTCATCTCCTGGGACCCCCTGCTCCCCAACCTGAGAGAGAAAAGATAAAAGGTCTGGAGCGGGGAGAATTGGTTCTTCAATCTGTTAATATGTTTGTGGCAGAAATATGTGACGGACATACTGTGGGAGTTTTCTGCCCTAATAAGTTGATGGGAAATGATCTTTGCAGAATGATTGACACTCAGTCTGCGAGAGAGATAGGTCTCCCCTCCCAGAGGTCGCGTTGCAGGCATTCTCTAGTGTATTTTGCCACTTTCATACTGATGTTAATCCACCGAGATATGATCAGAAATATGGTAATCCGTGAAATCTCATTTTGTGAATGTTTGTATTCAGGCTCTGAGCCTCTTGACACAAGGCTGTATTTTCCCCCCCTAGTAAATTGCTTTTTCACATCTCCAAAGTAAACTTTTCCTATATCAATTCCTCTGGGCGGCCGATTTTGTTCCTAATATCAATAGCAAATGTTTAAACACAAACGCAATGTCTTTCTAAATCATCAATTATTTGCTCCTAAGCAGGTTTTTTTTCTTTCCACAACACCTTTTTGCATTTGCTTTATGGGCAATCAGTGCCTGCTTCCTTGTTGCTTACCGCAAAGGTTGCGCTTTACGTCATGTGCTGTAATTGGTAACCGATCCGGTTATCATTGGCCTGTTTCCGGCACTGAATAGTTCCTGATCACGACTTATGAAAGCATTGAACTTTACTGAGTGATGCAGATGTAATGGTAATTACACTGCTCTGAAAGGTCAGGAAGCGCTGACATTTCCTAAAGCAGCGAGCGGTGTTGGGTAACCAGGAAGGTTTTAAGCATTTATCGCTCTCATTTTTGTTATTGAGCAGCAATGCTACTTCCCCACTCCCTTTTTCTTTCGCCTTATTTTTATATGTAAAGCTGTGACAATGTATAATTCTACATTATTACCTAAGCTGGCAATCGTTTGGTGCTCCTGTTATCAATCTGTAAAAATCCTGATTGTGTGCATAATGGCCGCATTTCAGTTTCAATCAATCCTCGAGTCAGTGTAACTCAGCAGCTACAATGTATCCTGATATTACTAAGGTAACATTATCTATTGTTCCAGTTTACAGCTCAAATTGTTGCCAATGTTGCCAGCAGTTTATCACAAATAGCAAAGTGTTGCAAAGATCTTGCACTGCTGGGCAGGTGGGCTACCACCTGCTATAGAAATCAAACGATGCTTTAATACTCATTAGAAATGGCATTAAGAGTTGAATTTTTAAAATAAATAAAACCGTCACTATTGTCTAATACTACAGGGGGGAGGGGAAAGGGGCTATTTAAAGATTGTTTAAAAAAAAAAAAATGCTGTTTAACCAAAGAATATAAATAGTATGTTAAGTTTAATGAAGAAAGTTGAGGGTCATTCTAGAAAGTGTGCTTGAAAACCGTGGCGGTTATATCCAATAAATAATAATAACATGGAACTGAAAGGAGCCAGACTAAGGGAAGCGCTATTTAATAGGGTCTATACTTTTTCAGCAGATAGTAATTGTCACACAGTGCTTTATTGCTCCATCTGAACGATTATTGAGGTAATATTCTCCTCGGACAAGTGTAATAAACCGGGACACCTTAGAGACGACTGGTAGGATCGTATTTTTCTTCTTCTTTTATACCACACTTCATACCGCACGGACTGTGACGATTTAAATCTGATGTGGACTGCTCTGTAATAGGAAAGATGGTGGTAGATTTAATCTGCTTCCTGCAGTAGGATAGAAGTCGATCGTGTGTGTGCGACCATTGTGTGCGACCATTGTGTGCGACCATTGTGCTGTGTGCACTTTCAGGCTTATTCATTTGTTGCTGCAATTGGCAACTAAAATCGCAAATGTGCATGTCAGCTTTTTTGGAGCCCTTTCAGCATTTGTACTGCACACGCAGATTTTTATCAGAAGCCTAATGAACAATATATATGTGTAGCCCTAATTAATGTGCTCGAGTGCTCAGCTAATTGTAATGTCATGGATAATTTGTGACTGCAGTGCAGTGCGGTGCATAGAACGACCTCTAATTGTTGACTCCGGAATTCTGATCTTCTCTCTTAATGAACGTCAGTCAGCGGTTTGACTTGGTAGAGCAGTCTGGAGAAGAGGTTGGTTTAACTTTCAACTAAGCAAGGATGAAGTGCTGTGTCTGAAGGGACAAGTGCTTTTTAACCTCCTTTATTGTGGGAGAGGTATGGCAAACGTTGCAGAGCAATGCCATTAACTTGGCTAAATGCACAAAGCCACAAATAATTGTTTAACTAAAATGATATGACAAAGGTGACTGTAAAACACTCACCATAAATGACACAAAATAACACAACTACAATAAACTTCCTGGTTCCGCCCAAAAATGTTACTCCGAGAATAGGTGTTCCACCTACTCCTTAACCAACTACTGGCAGAGAAGAGGTTAATCAGAAGTTCAGTGCTGGCTTATTTTAAGTTTTCTTACATTCTTCTTGGAGGCTATCTGGCATTTCCTTTCAGCTGGCAAATTAATTATATGAGGAATTCTGTATGGGCTGTCCTACCTCATTTGTCTGGTTGAAATGAAGGTGACTGCTGCTGGAGAATGGTCTATCTGCAGATACTTTGTATTAATTGAATGTAGGATATTATATGTATCCAAGTGTTGTCACATATTGCAAATTTGTGGTGTACTAAAAGTGCTGTTAATAGTGTTTGAGCTGTTACAATATATTAACTTACAGAATAATAGTCATTGGAGGGATAGACTGCAGCTGACAGTAGTCTTCAAAGTGTGTGTGTGTGTGTGTGTGTGTGTGTGTGTGTGTGTGTGTGTGTGTGTGTGTGTGTGTGTGTGTGTGTGTGTGTCACTCATTAAGTGCCTTTTTTTTTTACAAAACCTCACTTCCTGATCTGGAATTTCTTCATATTTTTATTGCAAAAACTCATTAAAGATGCCTAATCTTCAGAACTTGTCCTATGAAACTACCTTCCTTTTTAAATGCAGATTTTTTTTATTTCCTGTCAAAAAGTACATTTAATCTCCTTTTCCTCAGTATTCAAAGAACGTAGTTAATGACGTTTACCTCTACAACGACGATATATTCTAATATTGGATTGGAAAACTTGCAGACGAGCTAATCGTTAACTACCACAGCAGAACACGTCCACACAGCACCTGTACCGATCACTGGCACATTGCATGGACGTTCCTATTCGTGACTGGCTTTCTAACACATCGGCAGTCAATATTAAAATAATAATACTTTTGGAAACATGTGCAAGGTATTACTTGCAGGGTCCAAAATTCACATTTTATTTCCCCCTACATTCCCACGTGCTGCCAATTCATCTGCATGTGCTGGATCAAATCACTTTAAAAGTTAGGTGCCCCATCCATCTTTAGCTTGCCACGAGCAGGGAGAAGCCCAGGAATTATGACCAGGTTGTCTCTAGAGTAAGGACTGACATGATCTTGAACATAAAACCCCCCAGTCCCGATTATGAACCACCATTGCAATTTCTCTCCGGTTTGCTTGCAAATTCATCCATTGTGTTGCTCTAGTCTAGTTACTCCATAAGAAAACAACGTCAGTGATCTGCTCCATAACATTCCCCAGTGTGCCACTTGCCCTGGGTTAATACAAAACGATGAAAGAATGCATTAAATAAGGTGTTTGGATGGCCTTGTTTAGTAGTAGTACTAGATTAACTGCTGTGACCATGTTTTTTTCCTTATTGTTTTGCTCATACATTTACTCTGCAGGTCTTAAAAATCATTACTTGTCTTTATCTGTGTAAAGAGGTTTTCTTTGTGTATATATGTTTAAATATCACCTGCTATATTTTGCCTGCATGATAGAAATTTGTTGTCCATCATTTTCAGAGTATAGTACAGGGGCGGCCAACTCCAGTCCTACCAACAGGTCAGGTTTCTAGGATATCCCTGCTTCAGCACAGGTGGTGCAGTCATTGACTGATTCACTGATTGAGCCACCTGCACTGAAGCAGGGGTTTTCTTAAAACCTGGCCTGTTGGTGGCCCCTGAGGCCTGGAGTTGCCCCTCCGGGTATACAATGTCTGTTTAGCATGCAATAATGTCCTAACGAAACCTTGTTACTGCTATTATTGTACTTCTATTTTGTTCGCTTTTTCTTTTTTCTTCCAGGACCGGAATAGGCCCTATGACTCTTTTAACTTGCACTCTTTGGAGAATTCCTTAATGGATATGATAAGGACTGATCATGAACCTCTGAAAGGTAAACACTACCCTTCCAGTGGACCCCCATTGAGTTCTGCTGATATAATGCGGAGGAATCATTTTGCAGGTGAAGATTAGTGGTTGCTTGCTTGGTGTTTACTTAGGCTTAACCAGTGCAAGACACTTCTGGAGAGACTTGTGGGAGTCTGGGGATTTTGTTATCATTTGTAAGTGTTATTTGTGCCATTAATTGCCATGATGCATGGGTAGGTTTACTGTGGGATAAACGAAAATGTAGGTGCTATTTGGCAGCCCAGGAGGGAGTAATCTGATGATTATACTGTTCCTGCAGTGCAGTCTAGCTATCTATGATTGGAACTAACGCGTTATATTAGTTCTTCACTGGTTGCTACAATATTATTTATTGCATCAAGATATTGAGCTTCCTGCGCACTTGTACAAATACGTCAACAATCCCTGCTTTGGCGAGGACAATGCAGTATGTACTAGAAACATGCAGCACAAGTATACCCTTCAAGTATGAGTTTACAATTCATTATCTGGGGCCTGGGATACTGTAAAAAGAGTTGCCCAAGGCCGCTGTTGGTCCTCAAATGGTCTTTGCCTCAGGTTAGCTTCATTAGTTCCTCTTGGTTGACAAGACCACTAAATATTGTGTCTTTTTGTCTTTTTGAAATGTTAATTTACATGTAATGTTATAACTGCTTCAACTTCTATGTAAATAACTAGACTTTGAATTAAACAGAGTATCCATTTGACATTTATTGACCTTGGTTCATGGCGTAGTCCCTTCCAGTGGCAGTACATGTTTAATGGGTTATTTCATGTATTACTGATGCCTTTTATACAAGCACAATTACAGAACAAAGCATGTTATCATTCTTTTTCAATTGGACACTAAATCATGTTGTTTCCGTGACAACCTGAAACTTGGGAGGCATTTAATACCCAACGTATCCTCCCTGTTCTCCTTTCTTGTCTCCTGCTCTGTGCTCTGCTTACGGCCTGGCTCTAGTGACATCGTCTTTGGGACTGGGATAAAAACAGTTCCAGCCAATAGGCCATTGATAGGTAGAGGCTGAATTAAGAAGAGTCCAAAGAAAAAGAACAATATTTATTTTTCAACAAACCTAAAAGGGCATTAACTTATTTTTGTTTTTCCTTTTAAAGGGTAGTTACATTGGTTTAAAATTACGTGAATTACAACAGTATTATTTATTTTTCTTTTCTAACTACAGTATATGAAACCACCCACTGATTTGATGCACTTATTCATTTATTACCTCTATTTAAAAATAGACGGGGTCATTCTAGTTTTAGTGAGTGAAGTGAAACCGAATCTTTCCTGCTTACCCAAATCCTTCTTACTTAGATAAGACCTGTCTAACGGCCCATGTTAACTTCCTGTAAACCACATTGATATTTTAACCATTTGTTAATGGTTGAGTTAGGCAGCACAGACTTCTTCATTCGAATTTATGAGTGAATTCTTCCTCTTTCTTCTTAAAGGATCAGTTTCTCCTTTATCCCTTTTTTTTAATGTTTATTTTAACCCCCTCCCCCCCTTCTTAATTTTTAGCTCCAGGGATCCTCTGCTTCCCATCCATTAAAAAACAAGAAGGGGGAGACTTGGGGGACTCAGTGGGGTAACTGCTCCTTTAAGTGGAAGCTGAAATAATAATGTTCTATTCCAAGTGGTCTGCTGTTAATGGTGGGGTCAGTTGTGTGCTGGATGCAAATGATTAAAACATTAAATACAAACAATGACAATACATGTTTACGTAGACATTGATGTGTATGACTTGATAAATAGCTGTGTTGACATCGGACTAGGGGATGCATTGTTTATCCTTGATAGCTAACGGTGCCGACCAGTGTTCTACGGAAAAGAGATGAGGCACCTTTTTGTGTTTGAAATCCGAGTGTTCTGTGCATACAGTAGCAACATAGAATACTCACAAGGGAATTGTATAACCCTTGTTTAGTAGCCAGTGTAGTAAGTTGGTTTAGAATTGGACATTTGTGTTCAAGCCTCCACAGTACCATCTTCCTTTTGAGTATTCACAAGTTTTCTCTCTGCCATAGCTGCTGCCTAATGTTGCTAATACCATTGAAGATACTACACTGTTGGGAGGGCTTTCGGGGATTTTGTAAGATAGATTAGGCTTCAGTTCTATACACTGAGGAAGTGGCAGGCCAATTTTTTCGAGCTCCAACTACATTAGTTCTCTGAGCTTACAATTCCCATTTCTTGAAGTCCGTCCCCGACCCCATTCACCTGCTCCTACTTTCTTGGTCCAAGTGTATGTTCCTAAGCAGACTGAACTACTGAGCCGTAATAATTTAAAAAAGTAACTGGTGCACAATAAGCTTGTACCCCATCTCTCTACAGATCACTTGGGTATACAGTGAAAATCAGCATTATATTAAGAGTAGGCACGGCGAGCCTTGAGTTGAGCATGTACTGAAGACCACTGCTGTGCAGGCAAACGTGCTACCAAAATATGAACTTAAGGCTGCGCTTATAGCGACGCGACGTTGCGTCAAAACAAATACATTGCTGCCGTCGCGTGCGCTTATAGTATGCGCGACACGACGGAGCGACGGCTTAGTCGCGATCGCTGGAAGTCATCTCAATTTTATTTTTCCAGCAACCGCAGCCTAACGTCAGCGTCGCTGGCACTATAAGCGTAGCCTAAGACTCCAAACAAGGGTTGCAGTTATGTAGGCTTAGCCTCAATGTTAAGGCTGAGTCCATAGAAGGACAGGCCGTGCTGAGGCGTGCGGACGCTCAGCACTGAGCCCCTTCATCCTCAATGAGGATGCCTTGAGAGGGCTCGCGCGAGCGTCCGCAGGCGTGCTCAGGCGTTGGAGTTTTCAGCCGAGCGCCAAGCTGTTTTTCAGCGCGCTGTCGGCTGAAAACCTCCAATGAGAGCGGAGCTGCGTCAACGTCACGGCGCCGTGACGTCGGCGCAGTGACGTTGACGTCAGTGCGTCGCGGGCGATTGGCCCAGCGACGTCACTGCCCCGCCTCCCTCAGTCTCCCCCCACCTGCGATCGCGGACGCTGGCTCGCCTGTATGTGCATGGAATCGCACAGCTTCTGCAGGCGAGCCTCAGCGTCAGCGCGGTGCAGCACGGCTCCCCCCCTCTATGGCCCGGGCCTAAGACTGGTTTGGAGTTGTGTGTTTTTTTGTTTTTGTTTTTTGTTTCGTTTAAACTTATTTTCCTAAACAATTTCTTTTTTTTATTTTTTTTTTTAGAAAAGGGTGAGGCAGAGTAATGAAAAAACAAATGACTACAGATTTAATAGTCATTATTATTTCCCCCCTGTGTTGGACAC
>NW_027453982.1:112500-113983 GCF_040206685.1 Ascaphus truei
TGACTGACGCACGCACACACCCTGACTGACGCACGCACACACCCTGACTGACGCACGCACACACACTGACGCACACACACACTGACTGACTGACGCACGCACACACACACACACACACTGACTGATTGACGCACTGACTGACACACACACATACATACTGACGCACGCACACAACCCCTCACAGCCGCATGCACACAACCCCTCACAGCCACACGCACACATACACAGACTGACGCGCGCACACACACACACACACTGACTGCTGCACACACACCCACTGACTGCTGCACACACACACACTGACTGCTGCACACACACACACACACACACACACACACACACTGACACACACACACACACACTGACAAACAAACACACACACACACACTGACTGACACACACACACTTACTGACGCGCGCGCGCGCACACCCCCACACCCACACACTTACTGACTGACTGCCGCACGCACACACTGACTGACTGAGGCACACACACACGCACACACTGACTGTGTGTGTGTGCGTCAGTCAGTCTGTGTGTGTGTTTGTGTTTCTGCGTCAGACTCACTGACGCGCGCGCACACACACTGACTGACTGACGCACACACAATGACTGACGCACACACACTGCATGAAGCTGTAAAGGAGGGAGGGGGGGAACTGGATTGATGTGAATGGGGGACAAACAGAGAGAGGGGGAGGGGTGAGGAGAGAGAGAGGAGCGGGAACATTACATCCCGGGCAACGCCGGGTCTCTCAGCTAGTATAAAATAAACGTAAAGAGAGGGTGCATACCATTCAATGATGGATACAAAAAAAGGAACAACAGGACAGTCACTCTTATACTCCCAGAAAGTGAATATATATATCATTTACGTGAATCACTATCCGTATTTGAAGTGTGTGTGTATATAAATATATATATACATACAAATGAGCATACAGTAATATTTCCATTTGCTATTTGCCTTGCTATGGAGGGTTTTTGTCACTTTTTTACTCACATAACTTCACATATACATACATATATAATATATATATATATATATATATATATATATATATATATATATATATATATATATATATATATATATACGCAGTGGAAGTGTATTGTGTGTATTTACCTACACACTCACTCCACATTTCAGTAACATACATATACATCTAAATAATATTCACATATACACGTTTGCTATAAATGGAATTATTACAATTTTTACATTATATACACGTGCAATGAATGGAATAAACACTGTAATAAGTTTGAAATCGCCTATCCGAGCTGCTATGCATGGCTGATCCCTTTTCTCCAGCTTCCTTGAATGTACTACTGTATGAGGAAAATCATGTGACCAGATGCTAGTGCACGTTTAGAGAGAGGGAGGGCAGTGCTGACAAAGGGGTGTGCCTGGGTTTGTGACAGGCCATGAAGGGGCAGTGCCTAAGCAAATGCTTGTTAAAATAGAATACAAGAAAATTG